>NC_141933.1:18160722-18411699 GCF_057802395.1 Ceratotherium simum simum
ATTCTTCCTTTCATTTATTTACAGTAAAACTGTAAGTTTTATAGTAGATGTCCTTTATCATTTTTTGAGGAAGTTCCTTTCTTTTTCCAGATAACAGAGTTTAATTTTATTTTATACTATAAATGGATACTGAATTTTAACATATGCTTCTTCTGCATCAATTGAGAAATTCATATATTTTTCTTTTTTCTTTACATTTGCTGTAGGAATGTAAACCTGGTTCAACATTCAAATATCGATAATGTAATATTATATCAACAGAATAAATGTATATATATGATTAAGTTTGCTAATATTTTATTGAGGATATTTATGTCTATGATAATGAGAGATAGTGATCTGTAATATTCTTTTCTTGTGCTGTCTTTTTCTGGTTTGTGTGTCTGGATGATACTGACCTCAAAAAATTAGTTGAGAAGTGATCTCTTCTCTCCTACTTATTAGAAGAAAAAGTGTGGATTTTTTTTCATTGAATGTTAGTAAAATTTTTTCAATGATACCCTATTGACCACTAGTTTCCTTTGGAAGTTTTTCTATTATGAATTCAATCCTTTAATAGGTAATAGCCCTTCAGTTTCTCTATAACAAATTACTGTGTTTTGTAGTTTGAGTCTTTCAAGGAATTTGCCCACTTAATCTATGGTCTCAAATTCATGGGCAAAAATTTTTCACAACATTTCCACATTGTACTTTTAATATTTGTAGGGGAGTGATGTCAGCATTAAATTTACTTAATTTTAGGAAACTATACAGGACAGACATAACAGCATGGATAACCCCATAGCAGAGATCTAGTGACCCCTGATTTCAGCCCCATAATTGTGGTGTTAGTTGCACAACTCTGTGACTATACTACAATCACTGAATTGTACACTTATAATGGGTGAAATGTATGGTCTGTGAATTATATCTCAATAAAACTGCTATAAAAATAAAATTAGCAATAGGAATAAAAGTCAATTTACGTGACTATTACTAGATCTGGAATCAAAAGTTTAATCTATGTACAATCCATCTTGCAAGAGTCAGAGACCATGTTTATTCAATAGGTATTAAATTCTTTATGGCTAGACAGAATACGTGAAAATTTAATGACTTTGTAAAAACTAAAACCTTGAAAGAAATCTTTATATTGGTCTATTTCTAAGTCGATTTTTTTAAAAATGCATCCATAATTTTTATAGAATTGATGTTGACTATGATAGCCAAGGAATAACTCCATGAAGAGGTTAAGTTTTAAAAATGTCAACATAGTCTATGACAATAAAAACTGAAATTTTACTTTGTCTACTCTATGGTTAACTGATTTCTAAACTCTTAGTTATAAACCAATATATTGAGCTATGAATTATATAAATGGACAGATGCATCTGATTATATATTTTGCTATATTTCATGTATTATGTCATGCAAGTTTGTTGGGATTTAAAGAATATCATAGAAAATATTTTATTCCTTATCATCAAGGAGCTAATAAAAGTAAGATTAACTGTAAATACAATGTAAACTTCTGCTCAAATATGACACAGTAGGCAATGAGAGAAATACCACATGCCTTTCGGAAGGGCATGCCCCTCATAGTTCCAGGGCGTGCCATTCACATATAGAGGAAATTAGACTATAGCTCCTCCTGTTACGTGACTTCTGAGACCTCTCTCCCCTGACATCCCCATTCAGCTCTCCAGAAGTTACTCTGCCTCCAGGAAATCCCAAGATATATGTCGTAACAATTTGTCATTTCCTGTACACCTCTCCTTTCCCAGGGGTACCTCTCTCCAATTAATAAACCCTATGCAGATGCAATTTGGCACTTGGGAATATTATGATTATTGTGTGTCATTAAAAATTTAGTGACTCACAGATCATTTCTTATTCTAAAGATAATAACATTTAACTTTTATACTCCAACTTTTTAATTAGTATTCTCTTTCTCTCATATTTTCAGGGTCTCTTTCAATGACCTACTGTGTAGGTTGATTAGTGAAGTTTCTTTTCATGAAGTTGATACATATTCTTGAGTTGTATGTTGTTGCTTTTATCGGTCTAATCACTGTGGTGGGTGGCCTTTTGGATGTTCACGTGAATCAGGGCGATATTTCACATATTGTACATCTTTCTTTCGGGAGGTGTTTTTCACATCTTAGTCCATATGCATGACACACCCTAAAATAACACAGTGCCTAACTTTCACAACTGCGTGTGGCACTCTGCCTTTCCCCATTGTATCATATAGGAATGCTTTTCTCATGCATGTAGGGGGTCACTCAACAAATACTGGCTCAAGGAAGAAGACAATTAAAAATGAAAGTGATCACATGTTGCGTCTCATGGTTTTCATTGGTTTAGTAGCTCAGCAATAATGGAGTCAATATATTCTCTTGTCCTTAAATTAATTTGCCAAATGACTGAAGCTCATGTAAAAAGTTTCTTCAAAGTCTGAGAAGCAGAAGGTGATGGAGAATGAATATTCCTCACACAGACCTCTCTTTTTTGGGAAAGAACATGTATCTCTTAGGTTTTCCCTGGTAGAATTCCTCCTACAAATCATTAGCAATAGACATTAGGCTTTTTTGGAATTCTGCTTCTCCTCAATCTTCATTGCTCAAGGGCAACTGAACTTCTTAGAACAGGAATCATTTCTTAAAATGAGAACCTTCTTGTCTATTTCTTTTTCAGCATGTTCCTGACAACCTAATGCTAACCCTTGCCCGTCCTCCAATTTATTATGGATCTACTCAGACTCTTTCTTACATTCACTTTGCTATGGCCTTTTATTTGAGCAAACAACTCATCCAAAATGGTCTGATTAATTTATATTTCTGAGTTAATTTATTTATTTTTAATTGACTAGTTATATCTTTCTTGAATTTACTTTTTGTGCCAGACATGGATTTCATTTTTCTTTTTTAATCTCCCTGCTGCTTCTCCTCTTCTAGTCTGACATCTGCTAAAGTGAAGTTCTGCTCTCTGTCATCTCTGGGGTGACATCAGCAAAGCATAAAAATGACATTAAGAGACAATATAGGGTACTTGTTAAGAGCGTGAATCCTCAAGCATGAACTGAGCCACCTGGCTTTCAAACCTGGTTCTAACACTTAGCATCTTTGTGGACTCTGGGAATTTACTTACTCTCTCTGAATCACCATCTGATAGAGCAAAAAGTGGAAATTTTAATAGAACCTGTCTCACAGAGCTGTTGTGATGATTAGATTCATCAAGACATAAGGAATGCATGTCATACAGTACTCCAAAGTGCGGGAAATTATCACCCGGCAGTCTTTATGACTATTGTACGGATACTTTTTAACTGCATCAACGCTTTGATAACATTCATCCTCACATGACACCGAGTCGTGCACCTTTCTTTGTATCTTTAGACTTTTTAGAGAAGTTTAACTTCACAGCAAAATTGAGAAGAAAGTACAAAGATTTTTCATATACTCCCTGCCCCACACAGGCATAGCTTCCCCCATAACATTATCCACATCCCCACCAGAGGGGGACGTTTGCTGTAATTGATGAACCTACATTGTTAGATCATTTTCACCAAAGCTCCATAGTTTACATTAGGGTTCACCCTTGGTGTTGTATATTCTATGGGTTTGAACGAATACGTAAATCACCTGTATCCACAATTATAGTTTTATACAAAATATTTTCACTGCCTTAAAAATCCTCTGTGCTCCTTCTATTCATCCCTTCCTCTCCCCCAACTCTGGGTAACCACTGCTCTTTTTACTGTCTCCATAGTTCTACCTTTTCCAGAATGTCATAGAGTTGGAATCATATAGTATGTAGCTTTTTCATATTGGCTCCTTTCACTTAGCAACACACATTTAAGGTTCCACTTTATGTTTTCATGGCTTAATAGCTCATTTATTTTTAGTGCTAAATAACAGTCCATTGTCTGGATGTACCATAGTTTATTTACCCATACACTTACTGAAGGACATCTTGATTGCTTTGTGTCATGTACTTCTTAAATTTTATTCTCAAAAATTATTTTTATTAAATGTTCATTGGTGAAACAGAGAATTTTAGTGCATGATAATGAACAAAGCTAATATTGTAGACTAATAGTTTCAATAAAATCCTAGAAATATTAAGAAAAATAAAAATAAGCAAAAGGAAATAAAAAATAAAACTAAGCACATGGGAAAATGTGGAGAGTGAGTTGGAGCTATAGTTAAGCAATGAAAGTGAATTAAAATACAGTACATAATCAATATTGATAAAAATTGGGAAACACTCAACCCAAGGAAAGAGAGACAACACAATTATTTCATCATAGAATAGTCCTATTACCCAAAACAACTGCAACATAACTTTAAACATGGACAAGTAATTTTTTTCAAAAAGATAAGGAAATGTTACAGTCTTCTGAACCAAATAGCCAGTATTAAGCAAGACAACCACTTGGAGGGAAAAGAGCAAACCTGGGAGCTTCTGATTGGCCTCAAAAACTTATCTTAATTTGAATATCCTCTGATATCAACAAAATGGACTGATTGAGACAGAATCAGGCATCAATCAACACCTACAAATTTCTGAATTCCAAACTAAGTTCAGCTAACAGACTCATATATACAAGTAAAGACATAGATGAGGAAAAAGAGGGATCCCAATGTTTAGAATAAGGGTATTTGAGCAAACTAATATAACTGAATACTTCAAATCCTCAGATATCATAGAAACAACCAATATTAACTATAATTCTAAAACATACTAGGGAAGAGTATGAAGGCTAAAACAGAAAGAAAACAAAAGACTTACACACATACGGACACACAGGCTCACACACATACACACAGACGGTATTTTATTATAATAGGTGAGAAAAACACCACAACCCTTGACAGCTTTTTTTTTTGTCTATGTTCATCTAACACAGCCTACTGTACTGTAACATCTACTTATTTTATGTATATAATCTGTCTTTCTTCCTCAAAGAAGGCAAACATTTTTACTATCTTGTGCATTAATCTATTTACAGAAACTAGAAGTGCCCGGCATAGAGAAAACAATCTACAAATATATGTTGAACACATTTGTGCTTGCTGTTTCTTTTGGAGGCACTTAGAGCAAACGTTAAGTCCCATAACCTAATTTATGGAAATCATATGGTACACAACCTTTAAGAACAGAGATTGCATTGTTTTCTCCACATCCTTTGTAGTGCATATTTTACATCTTTGTTCCTCAAGCTATAGATCAAAGGATTCAACATAGGGATAATAAGGGTGTAAAATATGGAAGCCACTCTATCAGTGTCAACGGAATGACTGGATTTGGGCTGCACATACATAAACATCAAAGCCCCATAAAATACTATGACCACAGTGAGGTGGGATCCACAAGTAGAAAAAACCTTGTGCCTAGGCTCGGCAGAGTTCATCCTGAGAATGGCTACAAGGATGAATAGGTAAGACACAAGAACTATCAGAAGTGATGAAATCAAATTAAAACCGGCTAAAATCAGAATAATCATTTCAGTTTCATAAGTATTTGAGCAGAGCAAAGATAACAAAGGGAAAGAGTCACAGTAGAAATGATGAACGATATTGTGGCCACAGAAAGATAAATTAAAAATCTTTCCAGTGACTAGAAGAGAAACAAATGTGCTGTAAAGATAGAGGATTGCCACCAGCACCTGACATACCCTTTGTGACACAATGACTGTGTAGAGCAGAGGGTTACAGATGGCCACATAGCGGTCATAGGACATTGCCGACAGAATAAAATGTTCACTAATAATGAACATAAGGAAGACAGCTAGTTGTATAGCACAAAAGTAATAAGAGATTGTATTTTGATCCACAACAAAATTTACTAACATTTTGGGGCCCACGGTTGTAGAATAACCAAGATCAGTAAAAGCCAGGTGTCTGAGGAAGAAGTACATGGGTGTTTGTAGCCTGGAGCCCATCTTGGTGAGGATGACGATGCCCAAGTTGCCCACCACTGAGATCAGGTAGATGATGAGAAAGAGCCCAAATAAAGGAGCCTGCAGCTCAGGACGATCTGTGATTCCCGTGAGAATGAATTCATTTAGCATTGTTAGATTTTGTGTTTCCATGCAAGTTTATCTGTAAGGTAAAGAAAAATGTGTTCCTTTTTTTTTTTCCCTCACAAGCTTTTCCAATCTGTGGAAAGAGCCAGATTGCTTTTTAACATCTTTGCAGAATGCCAATTGCTGTTTTTTTTAAAGCTACACTCTTTGAGATAATTACATCTGCTTTCTGTCAGATACTGCTTGAAATTGAAGAACATGCTGAATATTGTACCGTCACTATAAAATTGGGTACTTAAAAGTTTATTAATATCCAAGTAATGCTTTCACATTTCAATGTGAAATGAAAATCCTCTTTTGCCTCATCAAGAGATATGGAAAGAATCATATTTATAGATTTATTTAAATAACCATAAAATATTAAATTTTATTGAGAGGGTCACAAAAGAGAGCCTAGAGTTCCTAAATAACTAAGAATTTGGAAGACTATCAAAAGGAGAGACTGAATACCTGCAGCTTCTTAATTTAGCCAATTAAAAAAATTCATGTCTCTTTAATTATATTTCATTTGTTCTCAATTTTGGCCTGCATTAAAGATATAATTATTTATATGAAACAAATATTTTATAAGCAATGGCATGATGACTTTTCAAAGATGCTTTTGAGCATTTAGTCTGTCAACCCATGTGAAAATACTCAAAAATTTAGTATGAAGAGAAAAGGAGAGGGGTCCTCTTCCTGCTCAGGCATTATGGAGCAGAGGAGGGCAAAGAGAACTGAATCAGAAGTGGTCACATTTTGCTAGGGCTTTGCCATTGAATTAAAGTGGAACTTTGCATATGTCACTGAAACATTGTCGATATTGGTAACATAAGATGTGAAATATTCTATTTTTTACCTGTAATGGAGCCTCTGTCTTGACTCCCTCCTGTGTTTCTTTCCTGGCATAGTGAGAACAATTTATGGATTTTCCTCACCTTTTGAGACTCTCCCTGAGGAGATGCCAAGCAATTTGTTGATGATCCCTAAAGAATTCCAGTGCATAACGAAATGTCTGGAGGCTGTCCTTGAATCATCAGGAACAATTTGTATCCACTATCTTTTCTTTCTGTTTTTTTTTTGTTTCTTCCTTCCTGACTTTCTTCCTCCCTCCCTCCCTCTCTTTCTTCCTTCCTTCCAGTTTTTACTCTTGATGAACTTTTGTCCCACACAAGACTCCTGATTAGAATACTGTACCTAAGGGCTTGCCCATCAGGAGTCTGCATTTCCACAGTGGTCTCCTCCAGTGAGTGACACAGCGTAGAAATGTTTAAACACGGTTTAAACTGTAAAAATGTTTAAAATGTTTAGGGAATTAAAATAATGCATTATGCAAATATGAGGTGTTACTTCCTTGATTTGCTGCTCATGTTGTTATTTTTACTTTTCCCTCAGGGACAGGAATTAGTTACTGTTACTTCTCTTTTCACTCTGAGTTTCCATCATCTGTTCACTGCTTCTTGTTTGATTTTGTTTTGTTCCTTTCCAGCATATGGCGCCATTTCAGTTATCCCATTGTGTGCTCCCTCCACTCCAATACAGATCTATTCCATCACTAGAAAGTTCCCTTTGGCTATCCTTTCATAGCCTCACCCACTTCCTCCCCCTCTGACACTGTTCCTAATCACTAATCACTAATCTGTTTTCCATCATTATACTTTTTGTGATTTGAAAACTGTCTTATAAATAATATACCATTTGTAAACTTTTGGGATTGGCTTTTTTCACTCAACATAATTCTTTTGAGATTCATTTGTGGTTTTGTGTGCATAAATCATTTATTCCTTTATTGTTGTTGAGTAGTATTCCATGGTATTGATGATAACATTTGTTTAAACATTCAATGATTGAAAGGCATTTGGATTCTTTCCAGTTTTCAGCTATGATGAATAAAACTTCCATAAACATTCACTAGAATATGATTGCATGAACATAAGTTTTCTCTCCCTTGTGATGAGTGTCCAAGAGTGTGATTGGCAAGTTGTTTTAATTTTGATGAAGTCCAGTTATCAATGTTTATGTGTTATAGGTTGTGCTTTTGATGTCATATGTATAGACTCTTCACTAGCCCTTGGTCCTGGATATAGATTTTCCCCTATGTTTTTATCTAAACATTTTATAGTTTAGCATTTTACATTTAAGTTGTTATTCATTTTCAGTTAATTTTTGTATAAGGTTTTGGTCAACATTATTTGTTTGTTTATTATTTTTCCTCTGTAATCCAAACTACATCAGTACCGTATTTTTAAAGCCTATCTTCCTTCTATTGAATTACTTTTGGACCTTTATGAGAAATTAGTTGAACTACCTCAAAGGTCTATTTCTACATCGTCTATTCTGTTCTGTTGACTTATGTGTTTGGATCTCCACCAACATCCCACAGTCTTGATTGTTGTGGCTATATTGTAAATCTCAACATAGAATATTTTCTTATAGTTAATTTTAAATGTGTTTTGTCTATACTAGGTCCTTGGCCCTTTATATAAATTTCAGTAAAAAGTAGCCTGTATAAAAAATCTTACTGGGATTTTAGTTGAATTTGCATTAAATCTATAGATCAGTTTAGAAAGAATTGATATCTTTAGTATGTCGAGTCTTCTAATCTATGAACTCAATATGTCTACTAATTTATTCATATCATCTTTAATTTCTTTAATAAGTATTTTGTCCTTTTTGGCGTACAGACCTTATAGCTGGTTTTTACCTACATATTTTAGTATATAAGGGGTGAATGTAACGGGTTTTATTTTTTAGTTGTTTGTCTCTCTCTATATATATCTGATTAATATTTGTTTGTTAATCATGTATCATGTCACCTTGCTGAACTCACATTTTTGTTCCAGATTTTTTCTTCAGATTAGTGGAATTTTTTTTATTAGATAATACATCATTTGCATATAAGGAAGTTTTCATTTCTTCCTTTTCAAGCAAGCCGTATGTATTTTATGTCCTTTTCTTGCATTTTCTGGGAATTCCTATTTGATCTGCTTTATGTAACTATAGATGATTTTGCATTTTTAGACTTTTTTTGAATATGTAATTATAAATTATTTAATCTTTTTGTTCTGACGTCCTTCACTCAGTGTAATTATTTTGAGAGCATCTATGTATTTGTGTGTACCCATAATTCATTACTTTTCGTTGCTAATGACATTCATTTGCTTGTATATCCTGCAATCTGTTTTTGTATCCTCAAGTAGATGAATGTTTAGACTGTTTCTGGTTTTTGGCCATTACAAATAAACATTCAATAAAGCTGAAAGGGAAGAAAAATTTCTCCTTTTTACACTCCTAGGGGTTCTAGCTGGGCATAAGAATTAAACTAACATAAGACAGATAAACAGGACAAAAGCATCCATACTTTATTTACAAATTTGTACATATATGTGGGAGTCCTCATAAGAAGAATGAAGACCCAAAGTGGCTAAGCCTAAGTGCTTATATATGAGGTTGAAACAAGAGTGACAATTGTAGAAAACTAAAATATATGGGGAGACTACAGGCGTATAAGATATTTTAACCATGTGTTTGCACAGATTTCTCTTGGCCTCAAGTCTCCATCTCTGGTGCAATGTTTCTTCTCTCCTGATAGAAGGAGGGTACCTCTGACATGAGAGTTTCATCTCTCGCTTTCAGAAGAAAAGGGAGTTCAGAGTGTCCTTCTTGCTCCTGCTGTATTAGCTCAAAATAATCAGTATGACAAAACAATATATTTTTGAGTGACAGGTCCTGTACTCCTTTAGTTATTATGGACATCTGCATACAAGTCTTATATGGAAATATGCTGCCATTTTCTGTGGGTAAATACATGGCAATGGAATGGCTAAATATTATATTAAATGTACGTTTAATTTTTAAGACACTGATGCTTGTAACAAATTGTTTTCAAAATATTATATACTATTTTACTTTTGCTCCACCAATGTATGAAAGTTCCTTTCCTCTGGGTGTGTATGTTTATATACATATATATACGTTATCATACATGCATTATATGGTATATAGTGTTATCTCATTGAGGTTTTAAATTGAATTTCATTAATGAATAATAATGCTGAGCAACTTTTTATGTGCATATTTACCACCTTTATGTGTTATTTGATACAGAGATTATTCAAATGTTTTGCCCATTCTTTATTGTTATTATTATCGATTTGTGAGACCTCTGTACATCTTGTGGAGCAAGACCTTTCTGAGATGCATTACTTGAAAATATTGTCTCCCAGAATGTACCTTGGTTTTACATCCTCCAAAGAGTATCTTTTAAAAAGTTAAAGATTTAATTTTGATGTTGTCAAATGTATCAAATTTTAATTTTATAAGTTTTACTTCTGGTGTTGTATCTAAGAAAACTTTACACAACCTAAGGTCATGAACATTTTCCATTATGTTTTTTTCTGAAATTTTTAGACTTTTAGGTATTACATTTACATCTGTGATCCATTTTCTGTGAATCTTTGCATGAGTTATGGGTAAATATTCAATATTTGTGTTTGTATATCTAATGGAAATGTATTTGATTTTTTGATATGGTATATGATATTTGTTGTAGGTTTTTTATTGGTGCCCTTTATTAGTTTTACCAAGTCCCATTTAATACTTGTCTGCAAAATTTTTATTACTAATGGATATTGAGACTTTCAAATGTTCTGTCTGCTGCATTGACTGAGATGTCAGAAAACTTTTCCTTTTTAGTTTCTTAACATGATGATTTTGTGTGTGTGTGTGTTTTGAAGATTAGCCCTTAGCAAACATCTGTGCCAGTGTTTCTCTACTGTGTATGTGGGTTACCACCACAGCATGGCTGACAAGTGATGTAGGTCCACACCCGGGATCTGAACCTGCAAACCCTGGGTTGCTGAAGCAGAGTGTGCTGAACTCAACCACTACACTCAGGGGCCCACCCTGATAACTTTATTTTTGAATATTAAACCAACTGTACATTTCTGAGGTAAACGTAACATGGTGCATTACTGTTTTTACATATTGCTAGATTAAATTTACTAAAATTTTTATTAGAATTGCTGCATAAATGGTCATGACTCATATTGTTCTGCTGATTTCTTTTCTTATAATGCCTTTGTCTGCTTTTGATATCAGGGGAAATCTCTCCTCATAAAGGAAGTTGGGATATAAACCTCCACTTCAGTTTTTTAGAAGAAAATGCATAGAATTGGTTAATTCATTTTCCCTAAATATTTAGTGGAGTTCCCCAGTCAAGATACCTGGAACAATTTTGAATTAGTGAGGATTAGTTCTCATACATATTTCCATATTGAGATTCTTTTCATCATAGATTTTTTATACTGTATTTCTAAGTGTCCATATACATGAAAATACATAGTACACCCATTCTTATGATCCTAACCGAAAACACAGATTGTTTTTTTATACATGTCTTTAGCATCTCTAAATTCTCTGTACTTTTCCTATTCTGTTTTATTAATCTTTCTGAATGATTATTGCATAATATATTAAATTCTTATAGTCTTCATAATATCATATCAAAAATTTCAGTTATGTACCAATTCCTGATTTTTTGAATTTTTTATATGCTATGGAAAAATATAAAACTTTCTGAAATAACTTATATGTGGACTTAATAATGAAATAAAGACTAGTTTTTAAAATGCATATAATTGTTATCAAAATTATATAGAAGCCATACCAATATTTTTTTAGATGTGAGATATATTGTTAGATGTGACTAAACATATTCCAACTTGTTTGTAATATGTTGGAATATGTTTAGTCACAGTTTATTTTCTTAAATCTAGATAATTGAGACTTCTACCATTTCCTATTATAAAAGTCATAATTATTCACTGAAGATAATTTGGGAAAACATAGAACCAAAAATATTAATTTAAACATTTTTATAATCTTAGTGGCCACTAATAACTAATGTAATATTTCACTGTATCTCTGCCCAACATATTCTAGAAAGCAAAAATATTTTCTTATATTTATATTTGCAAGTTCATACATACTTTCAGTAGAATTTTTTTCTTAATTAAAAAAATCAACTGTATGATTTTAGTAATACTTCTCCACACATGAAAATATACATTTTTTAGTTTAATGAATTATTTTTATTTAAATTTGATTGACTACATAGAAAATTTTATTCTATGATGGAGGACAAAGAAAACAGTCCAGTCTTTCTATGATGTAAATAAAGTTGCATGAATGTGGAAAATATTAAAAATAAACAAAAAAGTGGAAATTAAGAGGGTTAAGAGGAAGTTTGTCCGGAAGACATAGCATATATATAAATTGCTACGTATCTTACTACTTTCACTAGGAATATAGAATAGACCAAATCATGTTATTGTCTCCTCTTGCTTTCTACAAGAGGGATTATCAAATCCATGCAGTCAAACAGTGAATCCTCCTAATAAGATATTACACTCATAGGAACAAATATTGAGGAAAGTCACCCCATGAAAGAGGCAAAAATTTAATTCAACATAGAGTAGACCTTTTATGCAAAGATACAAAAACATTAGAATATGAATTTTAAACAAGAAGTATCCTAGGTTTTCAGAAAGATAAGGAAGAATAAGAATCCCATTAGACAAAAACAGTTTACAACTAAGATCTCAATAAAATACGAAATAAAAAAAAAAATTGGAAGCTTCCATGGGAGACTCAAGAAATTCTTTTTCTCCAGCTTTATTGAGATATAACTGACATATAGCATTGTGTAAGTTTAAGTTATACAGTGTTTGATTTGGTACACGTATACTACAGTATGATCACAACTTAGCACCATCTAACGTCTCCATCAATTCACGTTTACCATTTTTTTGTTGTTGTCGTGAGAACATTTAAGATTCACTCCCTTAGTAACTTTCAAGGATACAGTACAGTATTGTTAACTATAATCAAGGAAATTTATCTTAATTGGTATATCCACTGGTATAGAGAAATTGATTGATTCAGAAAAATAGGACATTGCACTGATCTTGTGAGTTACTGAATTGCTAAGTATGTTGACAATATACTTTCTACAGCTCATATATTAAAGCAACTGCACTGATGAGAAAGGAGCAGGATCCTAAGTTTGGCCACATGGTGTGGGAGAAAATTGATATGACTGATGACTTCAAAACATAGTACTACACTGAGCCTCCTTAAAACCACAATGAGTTTAATTTTAATGCATGCCATGGAAGAGTATGAAACCTAAAACAGAAGGATGCTTACACAAAAACACATGCACATGCACAAACACACACATAGACACTGGGAGTTTAATTCTAACAGTTGAGAATAACCCACAAGTCATTTTAATGCCCTTTCTGTATCTACTATTCTTCCTCAATCTCACACAGCATACCCACTCTCTTTACCTGTTCTTATGTGTCATAAACCATTCTACTGTACTATAAAATGTACTTAATTATTGTGCTTATATTTCATCTCTTCCCCTGAAAGAATGCAAAGATTTTTACTGTTCTGCTCAGTAATGTATTTATAGCACTTATAAGTGTGACTGGCACATAGAAGACATTATCTAAATATATGATGAGATTATTTGTGTTTGTCTTGCTGCTGAAGGCACACACAACAAGTCTTAAAGTCACAACCTGATTTCGAAGAAGCACGTTGGACAGTGAGCTTTAAGAAAAGATATTGCAGGGCCGGCCCCGTGGCTTAGCGGTTAAGTGCGCGCGCTCTGCTGCTGGCGGCCCGGGTTCGGATCCCGGGCATGCACCGAGGAACCGCTTCTCCGGCCATGCTGAGGCCGCATCCCACATACAGCAACTAGAAGGATGTGCAGCTATGACATACAACTATCTACTGGGGCTTTGGGGGAAAAAATAAATATAAATGAAATGTGGAAATTCCATTAAAAAAAAAAAAAAAAGAAAAGATATTGCATAGTTTTTTCCATATCCTTTGTAGAGCATATTTTACGTCTTTGTTCCTCAAGCTATAGATCAAGGGATTCAACATGGGGATAATGAGGGTGTAAAATATGGAAGCCACTTTATCAGTGTCAAAGGAATGACCAGACTTGGGCTGCACATACAAAAATATCAGAGTCCCATAGAACACTATGACCACTGTCAGGTGGGATCCACAGGTAGGAAAAGCCTTGCGTTCACCCTCAGCAGAGTTCATCCTGAGAATGGCTACAAGGATGAGCAGGTAAGACAAAAGAACTATCAGAAGGGATGAAATCAAATTAAAAGCTGAGAAAATCAGAATAATCAGTTCAGTTACATGTGTGTTTGAGCAGAGCAAAGATAACAAGGGAAGAGCGTCACAATAGAAATGTCTGATGACATTATAACCACAGAAGGATAAATTAAAAATCTTGACAGTGATTAGAAGAGAAACAAATATGCTGTAGAGATAGGGGATTGCCACCAGCACCTGACATACCCTTTGGGACATGATGACTGTGTAGAGCAGAGGGTTACAGATGGCCACATAGCGGTCGTAAGACATTGCTGACAGAATAAAAAGTTCACTAATAATGAACATGATGAAAAAAGCCAGCTGTGTGGCACAAAAATAATAGGAGATTGTATTTTGATCCACAACAAAATTTGCTAACATTTTAGGGCCGACGGTTGTTGAATAACCAAGATCAGTAAAAGCCAGGTGTCTGAGAAAGAAGTACATGGGTGTTTGTAGCCTGGAGTCCATCTTGGTGAGGATGACCATGCCCAAGTTGCCTGCCATCATCAGGTAGATGATGAGGAAGAGCCCAAATAATGGAGCCTGCAGCTCTGGGTGGTCTGTGATTCCCATCAGAATGAATTCATTTAGCACTGTTTGTGTTTTTCCATCCAGGTTTAACAGAAAACCTACTTTGGATAGAACTATCAGCAAAGTCAATAGCTTTCATGTGGTATAATCTGGTAATTTTTTAGTATACAAAGTTGGAATATATAAAATAAATCCAAATTTACCATTTAGACTTTAATAAAATAAAACACTTCCTGCAAATAAAACACATATATTTAGTAATAGAAACCGAGATAGAGATAGAGAAAGAGTTGAAGACACAGATTTGTGGTTTTCAATGGGGTAAAATTTGTCACCCAATAAACATTTGACAATATTGGGAGGAATTTTAGTTGTCACAACTGGAGGAGGGGCGCTACTGGTGTCTAATGGTTAGAGTCCAGTGATGCTGCTAATTATCCTACTATATTTGGGAATCCCCCCACAACGAAGAATTATACAGCCTGAAATACCAATAGGGCCAAGGTCGGCAAACTTTGATATATGTTTAGAGATACATATAGATATATGTATAGATCTAGATACAGACAGATATAAATGTAGGTAAAGGAAGTAAAAATGAAAAATGGTAAAAACTTTAGGCATTAGGTTTATAGGTGTTTGTTAAACGTTTCTTTTTTTTATATAATGACAATTACATAATTACATTTACTGAAATCACATAACTTCACAATACACATGTTAATTACATAATAGATTTTTTTAAAAATCCAAATTCCAGTTATGTGTGGAAACATTTAGAAGCCCCTAGTTTAAAACACATTCCTACGAGAGCCATTATGCCTACAGGTGGTACAGAATGAAACAACGCACAACTGATATTTTACAGAGGTGTATAAATAAGGAAACTCTAAAAGATGATAGTAGAGATTATTTGTCTTTATATAGAGAAATATACGTAAGTAGATATAGTCTCTGCTATACCTACATT
Organism: Ceratotherium simum simum; assembly: GCF_057802395.1. NCBI lineage: Eukaryota > Metazoa > Chordata > Mammalia > Perissodactyla > Rhinocerotidae > Ceratotherium > Ceratotherium simum. The sequence continues at coordinate 18,176,466 of NC_141933.1, forward strand.
TGTGATATATACAAAGGTGTACTTTGGGCAAATGATGAAAGGTTTCTTAATCTCTATATACATCAGCAAAATCAACTCTTTCTTGTAGTGTCGTTGGAAAGATAATTGAGAATTAAATTTTTCAATGTGTTTATGGTATCTGGAAATATTCCTCAAATATCAAGTACATATGGGTTATAATGTGCTTTTTTTAATTTGTTTATGTGGAGACAATACGTTACCTGAAACGGATTAACTTTACACATGTATAAATGCATTTTTTGTGTGTAACTTAGCTTCTTTGTCATGGATATGAAGATGAATAGATGGAGTAGTGTGTTATCCAGGTAAGTGTCCCCAGTGCGTCCCCCCCACTGTATTTCACGACATCACACTGACAAGATAAAGTACACAAATATATATATGGATTCCACAACGTTATTTTAAGTCTGTCTGCACATTAAGACTGCAAAGAACTCCTCCATAGTATGAGATAACATTTAATGCAGACATAAATAAGTATAATGAAATAAAGATGTATGTAAATATCCCCAATAAGCCATCAGTTAAAAAAAAATACCAGAGTAATACCAGAGTAAAATGAGGATGGCAGGCTAAGGTAAAAGAATTAGTGGTTTGAAAAACTGTATCTATGCTTCCTTAGAAAAAAAGAAAGAGAAAGAAATAGGATTGATCCTGGCTACAGGGAAAATGGGAGTGTCAGGAGTCTCTGAGTGAGCTCTAAGAAAACAAATAGAAAAATGTAGCATTTATAACATTGTATCATAAATATGTTTACAGGAAATGCACACTTTCTCACATAAAACATTGTTTATAAGATAGTGATCTTCTGATTTCCTATGCAGACCCCGTGTACATACCCTTCTATGTCAGAAATACTGAAGTACTGTTAGGAAAAAAATGTTTAAATCAATGGGATAAGAAGAAATATAAATCTTTTTTGGGTGCCATGATGAAATGCTACAGAAAACAAATCTCACTGGCAAGTGCTGATTTCTTGTAAGATGAGGGAGGATAGAAGGGGTTTCTCCCACCACCTGTAGGGTTCTAAGGAAAGCATAAATTACTTTTTCATTGTTTACTCTCTGTGTTGATTATCAGATTATTATTTTTGAAAGCTATGCTCTTCAAGAAAATTATATCTGCTTTCTGTCAGATTCCACTGGAAACTGAACACACTGTACATTGTACAATCACTATAAAACTGGGGACTTAAAAGTCTCCTAACGTCCAAAAATTGCTTTCCACATCTCAGTGTAAGGTGGAAACCCCATTTTGCTCATCAAGAGATCAGAAAAATTCACATTTATGCATTGATTTAAATTTTCATTAATTATTATGATATTTTTGAGAAGGGAATAAGAAAAGCCTAGAGTCACTAAGTGACTAAGGATTTGGAAAGACATCCAATTAGAAACTAAATACCTGCAGTTTTATAATTCTGCCATAACTTTTTTCTTTTATTCCTGACTCTTTTGTTAGGCTTTCTTGTCTCTTGGTTTTGTTTTCTGTTGTTCACATGAATAATTATTTATAAGAAATATGAGTATTACGTAAGCAATATGGTACTGACGTTTCAAATATGCTTATTAACATTTGTGAAAATATCTGAACAATTGATCTGAAGAAATGAAGAGCAGTTCTATTCTGCTCGTGCATTATCAAAAGCAGAATGCACACAGAAGTGAATCAAAAATCCCAATATTTTGCTGTGCTTTGCCATAGAATAATGGTGTTCTTGCAAATGTCAACAAAGCTGTTCAGATATGAGTAAAATACGGCACCGAATTAAATAGCTTGTTTGCCGGTAATGAAATCTCTGTCTCGGCTCCCCATGTGCTTCATAACATGGCAGAGTGAGAACAATTTATGGACTCTTTTTCACCTTCTGATACTCTCCCTGAGGAGATGCCAAGCAATTATTGATTATTCCTGAATCATTTGAAAACTTAACAGAATGCAAGAGGAGTGTTTCATAATTGTCTAAAACAAATTTTATTTGCCAGCAAGTGAGGAAGATTTATTCATTTGTGTATTACATTCCTACCTGTTACTCTTTCTTTGTTTTTCCACTTTGATGGTTAATTTTTGTGTCCACTTGGCTAGGCTTGGTGCCTAGTTGTTTGGTCCAACCGCAATCTAGATGTTATTATGAAGATTTTTATTTAGATGAGATCAACATTTATTTATTTATTTATTTTTTTGTGAGGAGATCAGCCCTGTGCTAACATCCGCCAATCCTCCTCTTTTTTTGCTGAGGAAGGCTGTCCCTGGGCTAACATCCGTGCCCATCTTCCTCCACTTTGTATAGGACGCTGCCACAGCATGGCTTGCCAAGCAGTGCGTTGGTGTGCACCCGGGATCCGAACTGGCGTGTTCGGTGTTCCGATCCCTGGGCTGCCGCAGCAGAGCGCGCACACTTAACAGCTTGCACAACCAGGCAGGCCCCATATGTGATCAACATTTAAATAAATAGACTTTGAGTACAGCTAATTACCCTCCAGAATTTGGGTGGGCCTGGTCCAATCAGTTGAAGACTTAAAGAGCAAGGATTGATGCCCCTCAAAGAAAAAGGAATTCTGCTCCAGACTGCAATATAGAAATTCTACCTTAGTTTTCCACCTTTGTACTCAAGACTGCAGTATCAACTCTTGCAGTACCAGCCTGCCCGTAGACTTTTGCCTTGCCAGTCCCAAAACCTCATGAGTCAATCCCTTAAAAATCTCTCTCTTTATAAACGTATAAATATAATCCCCTTTTGCTTCTCTTTCTCTGAAGTATCCTTACTAATATAACCACATGGGGAAATGGATTTCTATATTTTATCTTCACAACAAGCTTGCCAGTATTCCTCCAGTTCTACAATGGTCTCCTCAAATGGATGACACAATAGAGAGCTTTTCAAATGCTGTCCTATTACGTTATTTAAATGATTAGATGAACTAAAAATAATAATATATTGTGTGTAAAGTTCTTGTTTCCTTAATTTTTTTGGATTGTTCTTCTATTTTTTTCCTTTCTTTTTGACCATAGGGAGAGAAATTAGTTACCCCTACTTCTCATCCTCATTTTGTAGTAAGTTGTCATCATCTGTTATGGTCTTCTTTTTCATCATATTTGCCTGTATTACATTTCAAGATTTCTTGTTTTTCCATCGTGTCCAGTACTCACTCCAATTCTTCTTGTCTACTTTAACACATATTCTACTGTGCTTGCTATATAGCCTTCGTGGTCAAGATATTCTGCAAAAATGTATTATTTTATGTGTACATGATTTGCTGTGTTATTTGCTGTAATAAATTGCATTGTTGCATTTTAAATCACTTTAATTGTTTGTGATGTATCCATGTTGTGACTATTTTTGCTTCTTTCTTCATTGCAGTCAATAATATATAACAAATTTCATGGATCTATTCTTCATTGGTAAATATTTGTTTGTTTCCAACCTCAGTTATCACCAACACTGCTACCACATACAGTTCAATGAAGAGCCTTGAGCTTGCCATGTTAATATGTTGTGAACAAAATTATCCCTAATAATTATTTTACACATATGCCTCTGTGTGTGTTGATATACATATATAACACCTACGCCTATATGTACACCTACACATAAGCACACACACATAAAGAGATCTGTTGATAGGAGAAAATGTAATAAGACATTTAATTTTGTTAAATATTTCAGATTGTTTGTACCAATAACCTCTTCCACCACCAAATAGATGAAGTTCTTGGATCTTCACATCTATGACAGGTGCCTGCATTATGTTCTCTCTTGTCAATGGAATAATATTGTACAATATATGTTTCTATTATTGATTTTTTCCTTATTTGTTTGATTTATTGGCATGTTTGGTAATTAGGTAAAACAAGTTTATGCAGTTGTCATTAAAAAAAACTGCACAATATAAAGTGTAAAATTTGATTAGTTTTGACATAAATATGCATCTGAAGAATCATCAGAACCCTCAAGGTAATGAACATATCCATCACCTCCAGAGTTTCTTAGTGGCTCTCTATGTAATATTTCCGTTCTACCCCTTCTTGCCCCATGCTGTCCCAGGCAGCCTTAGATTTAATTATTTTTTACTTTTTGTTTTGGAATAGTTTTACAAGAAGTTGCAGAAAAGAGCACAAAAATTGTAACAAGTTGTATAAATACAGTACGATAGTATGATCATGAAATTAACATTGGTACAATCCAATGACTTTGTCCAGATTTCACTAGTTTTGCATGCACTCATTTGTGTGTTTGTGTGTGTCTACATATATATTTCTATGTAATTTTATCATATGCGTACATTTGTGTAACCACCACAACAGTCAAATACAGACCTAGTCCATCACCACAAGGTCCCTTATGCCCTTCCTTTACAGCCACACTCTCTTCCCTTCTCTCATTCTCACGTCCTTAACCTGTGTCAACTACTAATCCATTTTCCATCACTATAATTTTATCGTTTGACCAATGTCGTATAAATGAAATACTGTTTGTAACTTTTTGCAATTGGCCTTCTTCAGCCAACGTAATTCTCTTGAGGTCCGTTGTGTTTTTGTGTATCTATCATTTGTTCCTCTATCATTGCTTTATTATTATTGTTCCTTTATTATCTTAGGTGAATGATGATAAACTATGTTCAACTGGTCACCCATTGAAAGATATTTACATGGTTTCCAATTTTCAACTATTACAAATAAAGCTCCTATGAACTTTTGTGCAAAGGTGATTGTAAGAACATGAGTTTTCATTTCTCTGGGATGAATGTCCAAGAGTGAGATTGATGATTTGATTTAATTTTGGAGTTCAAATCACCAGTTTGCACTTTTACGGATCATATTTTTAATGCCATGTTGATGAACTTTTCACCTAGTATTATGTACCGTAGATAGATTTTCTTTAATATTTTTGTCTAAACTTTTATAGTTTTATACTTATATTTAAGTCACGACTTATCTTGAGTTAATTTTTGTGTAAAGTTTAGGTCAACATTCTAATTTCTTTTCTTTCTTTATCAATTTTTTTTGCCTATGGACATCCAATTGTTCCAGTACAATTTCTTAAATGGTTATCCTTCTTTCATTGAATTACCGTTGTACATCATGAAAAATTAGTTGGATCTTTTCCATAAGTGTCTATTTCTCGCTTCTCTCTTCTGTTTTATTGATCTATTTCTCTGCCCCTCCGCAAACACCGCCTAGTCATGATAACTACAGCTATATACTAAATGTTAGCTGACTGATTCTTTCCATAGTATTTTGATTCAAAAATGTGTTTTAGCTATTCCAGGTCTTCGGCATTTCATATGAATTTTAGTATAAATTCACCTATGATCTACAAAAAATAATGCAGAGATATTATTTGGATTTTCATTAAACCTATAGATCAATTTGGAAAAAAATTTATGCCTTTACATATTTAGTCTTCTAATCTATGAATACAAAATGTCTCCCATTTGTTTATATCTTCTTTGATTTCTTTTTTTTTTTTTTGCTGGGAAAGATTCGCCCTGAGCTAACATCTGTTGCCCATCTTCCTCTCTTTTTATTCCTCCCCAAAGCCCTGCTACATAGTCGTATATTCTAGTTGTAAGTCCTTCTAGTTCTTCTGTATGAGCCGCCAGCATAGCATGGACAGCACGGCTACTGACGGATGTGTGGTTTGGCTCCACACCCAGGAACAAAACCTGGGCTGCTGAAGCAGAGCACGCCATGCTTTGTAACCACTAGGCCGTCGGGGCTGGTTATCTTCTTTGATGTCTTGATTCAGCATTTGGTACTTTTCGGCAAACAGATCCTGTACATATTTTGTTAGGTTCCATCTAAGGGTTCATTAGCCTTGGGGTGATTGTTGTGTTTGTTATTTCTGTTTCATTGTTAGTATGTACAAATCTGATATTTGCTTAGTAATCTTGTGTCCTGTTCCCTTGCTGAACGCACCTTTTAGGTCTAGAGTTTTTTGTTTCTTTTTTGTAGATTCCTTGAGATTTTTAGTATTGTGGTTACTGATATTGTTAGGTTTTAGTCTATCACATTGTTATTTGATTTCTATTTTTCCCATTTTTTTTTATTTTTCTGTTCTATATTTTTATTGTGGACTAAAAAGCTATAACTTTTTTGCTGTTATTTTAGTGTTTGCATTAGGGTATGTGGTATAGATATTTTACTTGTCACAGTCTACCTTCAAGTGTAATCATACTCCTTCACATACAAAACAAGAACATTACAATATCTATTCTCTCCCAGTATGTCCCTTATACAATTTGTACTGTGTATTTTTATTATTTTTAAATAATTAATTGACTTTGAGGTTTAAATTTTTAGAAACCTTATATGTGTTTATTAGTTCAGGTGTTCTTCATTCCTTTGTCTAGATTCAGGTTTTCACCAGGTATCATTTTCCTTCCAGCTGAAGGGCGTCTTGATCATTTCTTACAGTGCAGGTCTGCTGGTGATGGATTCTTTCAGCATTTGCACATCTGAAAGTCTTTATTATGCATTCCTGTGTGAAAGATCTTTTTCCAGGTACAGAATTCTAGGTTGACATGTATTTTGTTTGTACTTTAATGACGTTTCTCCTATGACTTCTCACCTGCAGTGCTTCTGATGACAAATATAATGTTATTCTTTTCTTTGTTTCTCTGTGTACAAAGTACCTTCTTTCTTTGACTGCTTAAGCCTTTTATTTATCACTGGCTTTCAGCAATTTGATTATGATGTGCGTTCAAGTAGTTGTCTACATGTTTCTTGTATCTGGGTTTTGTTAATCTTCTTGAATCTGAAAATTTTTTATTTTAACCATATTTATTTTTTAAAGTGTATTTTTTGAATAATTTTTAATGCCCTTCTATTTGAGGGAGTTCAATTACTTGCATACATGGTTGCTTGAAGTTCTCTCCCAGCTTATTGATGCTTTTTCCATGTTTTTGATTTTTTCACCTTCTGTGTTTCATTTTCGATACTTTCTATTGCTATATCTACAGATTCAGTAACCTTTTCTTCTGTAACGTCTAATCTGCTGTGAATAAGGAGAACTGACCTCATCACAAAATTTATTTCCTCCAATCAATGGACATGATATATTTCTACATTTATGTATTTTTAATAACTCAGTAATGTTTTTGTAGTTTCTAGCAATGAAGTTACACAAATTGTTCATTAGATTTTTCCCAAGTACTTTACAGATGTTTTTCTAGTGTAATTGATAGTTTAAATTTTATTTTTACCTTTTTTGTTAGTATATAGCAAAATAATTGATGTTTTATATGCTGACAATATATCCCCTAACCTTGCAAAATTTACTCATTATATATAACATGTTAGCTTGAAGATTCCTTTGAATTTTTAATGCACAGAATTATGCCACTCAAAATAATTACACTTTTATTTCTGCTTCCTCGAGCATTTACATGTTTACATATCATAATTTAACAGAAATCTGAGATGCCACCCACTACAAGGGAGCTAGAGTGAAAGTATCATTAAGGCAGACATTTCGATGTCTTCTTCATTGCTGTGTATCTGCCCAGCACATAGAGGAGTACCTGCCATCTTCTATATGTCAGTACGCCGGTGTGATGCACGCTGGTATTTAAATGGTGCATGAGACACAAAAAAAATATTTTATTGAAAGATACAACAATGCCTTTAAAAAAAGATCATCTACTGGGAGATGCACTAAGCAAGACTTCCCTTCAGTTGTAACACAAGCACTTGGCAATGTCAGAACAGTGATGCAGACTCCAGTCTCTTGCTCTGAAAATTGAGGACAAGATCAAAGTTGATACCAGAAGGATGATCACTGCTTGAACATTTATAACTGGAAAATTAGAAAAACATTTCTAGTTTCCCATGATTTTTACACATTACTACTTTCTAAAGGCCTATTATACATAATAAATTGTTGTCTATAACCTAATTATTGTATATATGTTCTATACTGAACTTTATATAGGGAGTTTCACAGATTTTTCCGTATCCTATGAAGGGCACCTTTTACCTCTTTGTTCCTCAAGCTGTAGATCATGGGATTCAGCATGGGTATTACCAAAGTGTAAAATACAGAGGCCATTTTATCAGTATCAAAGGAATGACTGGACTTGGGCTGCACGTACATAAAGGATAGAGTCACATATAATACAACTACCACTGTCAGGTGAGACCCGCTGGTGGAGAAGGCCTTGTGCCTACCCTCTGCACAGTTCATCCTGAGGATGGCCTTAAGGATCAGGATGTAGGATACAAGGACTGTCAGAAGAGATGAAACTAAATTAAATACTGAGAAGATCAGTATTATCAACTCAATTTCACGTGTGCTTGAGCACAGCAAAGTTAACAAGGGAAGACTGTCGCAGTAGAAATGACTAATGACATTATAGCCACAGAAGGAGGAAATAAAAATCTTTACGGTGGTTATCAGAGAAACAAAGGCACTGTAGAGATAGGGGACTGCTACCAGCACCCAACATACCCTGTGTGACATGATAACTGTGTAGAGCAGAGGGTTACAGATGGCCACATAGCGGTCATATGCCATTGCTGACAGAATGAAAAGTTCACTAATGATAAACAAGATGAAGAAAGCTAGCTGTGTAGCACACCAATTATAGGGGATTGTATTTTGATTAACTACGAAATTTACCAACATTTTGGGTCCCACAGCTGTTGAATAACCAAGATCAATGAACGCCAGATGTCTGAGAAAAAAGTACATGGGGGTTTGTAGCCTGGAGTCCATCTTGGTGAGGATGACCATGCCCAAGTTGCCCACCACTGAGATGATGTAGATGATGAGGAAGAGCACAAATAATGGAGCCTGCAGCTCAGGGCGGTCTGTGATTCCCATTAGAATGAATTCTTTCAGCACTGTGTGATTGTGCTTGTCCTTCCAGGCCATTATGGAAAATTGCTGTGGGAAGAACCATCAGAAGAGTCATTGGGTTTCAGGAGCTATTGTGGTTAAACTTTTACTATGCAAAGCCATTATGTGTAAGGGAAATCCAATTGTTTTTAGATGCAGTGATTTCAAACAAGACCTCCCGCCATCATTAAACCTAGAACCAAATTTAGAAACCATTACAGCCTAAGATATATAGTAGCCATTTTATGTTTTGTGTCACATACTGCTTATCATTACAAGGTCTATACAGTCCCTTTATGGTTCTGTCAATAATAGATCATCGCAAAAGTTTGGCCTAGAGTGAGAATCCTGGTACTTTTTTAAAAATATTTTTTATTTAAAATACATATAATTTAAAACATATCCAATTTTAGATGGAATTATATTAAAAAAGAATAGCCCTCTGCTTTTGCCTCCACAACTTCAGTCCCAATCTCCAAAGAAAACCATAATTAACCCATTTACTAGACTTTAATTTACTTCTCTTCATTATGATCCCACATATCTAAATGGTATTCTCTTTCCACTATCCATTTGATTTTTTAAATTTGTATTCTCCTTCCAGTGTACTTTTATGAGTTTTAAACATTGTTTAATGATTTGTACAGTGATAGAAAATAATTTAACTACCTCATAGAAGTGCCCCACATGCCCACTGTAATGCACATAAGTAACTTTATTTCCTCTAGAACAGTGTATTCTAAACTTCAGTACTTGTGTGCTGATTTTTGAGGTTTCTGATTTTTGCTATGTTACATATCAAGTAGGGCCTGCATCTATGGTTTATTCAACCTGAGAAATAATAATTAGCAGGTGTTCCCGCATTTGCTTTGACTTTAGCACTAATTTCTCTGAAATGATGGGTTTAATGCTGTAGTTATATTTTTCTAACACATTTGAAGACAAGTAAAAAAGATAATTAAAATGCATTGCTTTGTTTTGTTTTGTTTTTTTGCTGGGAAAGATTCACCCTAAGCTAACACCTGTTGCCAATCCTCTTCTATTTTTCCTCCCCAAGCCCCAACAGGTCGTTGTATATTCTAGTCGTAAGTCCTTCCAGTTCTTCTTTGTGAGCCACCACCACAGCGTAGCTACTGACTGACAAGTGGTATGGTTCCAAGCCTGGGAACTGAACTTGGGCTGCTGAAGAGGAGATTGCCAAACTTTATCCACTAAGCCATCAGGGCTGACCCTTAAAACTCATTTCTTAATGTACCACCTAAAATCATCGAGTAAACTACTATGAATATACTTATCCAACAAAGAGAAACATCACTCTAAAGTATAGGACACTGTCTGAACTGCCTGAGGGGCTGGCAAACAATATCATTGGATGAAGTCTAAGGTTGAAAAATAAAGTGATGGGGAACGAGGAGTATGACATATTGCATGATTCATTTGAAAATTCACTCAAGTTTTACCTGTTTAAATGTACATGAACAGGACAGAAAATTATTTGATCCACATAAAGCCAATTGAATATGGCATTCATAGAAATGGAGTATATATACTATATTTCCATTAGTATATTATTCTCATACCTTTATTTCAGCTTCCATCAAGAATACATCAAATATCTTGAATTAATAAATTTTAATGTAAGGGTTGCATTTTCTCTACTTCTACTTTCCCAACTCGTTTCCCCTTCAGATTGTTTTAAAGGCAGGTGCTCCGAAACTTTCATGGAAAAAATCATCCATATTTATGAAAACCTCTTCCAGAGTTTAAAAAATGTGGACCACATTGCAACTCATCCTAGGAGGCTAGAAAAATCCTGATTAAAAAATATATGTGTATATAATAATAAAGAATGTATTCATGCCTATCATTTCACTTATATGGATGCAAAAATCCTAACCAATATTAATATATTATCGATATAAATTTTTAAGATGTAGAAGAATTACAGTACATTATATTCAAGCTGGGTTGATCCCATGTTTGGCTGAATGGTTTAATTTTGGAAAATCTATAAATATAATTCACCACATCATCAGACTGAATTAGGAAAAATCGTATAAGCATTCAAATAGATGAAGAAGTAATATCCTTTAGATAGAACAAAAACAATAAAAATTAATATTAAAATGAAAATTCCATAACAATAGAAAATCTTATAAAAACTAGACAAGTTACTGTTAAAAGGAGAATAATTAAAATTTTATTGAGAAACATTATAGAAGTTCTAAATAAATTGATAGAAATACTGTGTTCCTGGATTGCACAACTCGGTGTCATAAAATGTCAATTCTGCTCAAATTAATCTATTTGCTCAATGCCTTTCCAATCAGAATCTCACTAGGAGATTTTGTAGAATTTGACACTGATATATAACGTATTTAGAAAATGCAAATTATAAAGAATAAGCAAGATACCTTTGAAAAGACCTGAGGTACCAGGTATTAAAACTTATGAAGCCAGAGTTATTGAGACAATGTGGCATTGGCACATTGATGGGCAAATACATCATGGAACAGAATAGAGAACTTTAGAAAAAGACCCACGACTGTACAGAACTGCAGTGTTTGACAGAGGTGGCATGTTAGGACAGTGAGGCAAAAATGTCTATTCAATAAATGTAGCTGGAGAAAATGATTATCCCTGTAGAAGATGATGAAATTAAATGTTTAGCTCATCCGTGTAAAAATCAATCCTAGACAGGTCAAGAACTTAATGCTAAAAGAAAGTACTTAAGCTCTTACTGCCTTGAAAACTAAAACATCTGGATATCTCTAAAGAAGCAGAAATTTCAAGAAAATCAGAAGAGAAATTCAAGATTAATTAGACAGATTAAATCTACCTCACACAATTACTCTGTCCAAAAATCTATTCACGATATTAAAATATTAACAAAAAAGTAAAAATAAGTATTCATTAGCAGCAACCAAAGAAAGAAAATGTAAAGTGTGGCACTTTAAGCTGCAAAAACCTATACACAAAATAATAAATATTCCACAGCAGTTTGTACAGTTTGGCCAACCGCTGCATCGCAACAACACAGTGTTGTAATTTTACACATCCCTAGAGATCTTCTGAAACACAACTGAGTTGACAATTTATGTGCTCCTCCCACCACCACCCCTACCCAAGCACTGAATACAAAGAAACAGGGAAACTGAGCAACAAACATTTTATCTGATAGAAGCTCAAATTCCAGAACTGCACTAGGACTTGAGGAATGGATCTGAAGCCAAAGGATGTCCTCCTATGCAAATGAAACACCCAATCTCAACTAAGTATTCTGTAAGGTTGTGCAAATAGACTCAAAGGAGATAAATGCCTTGGTCAAATTGAAAACATTGTCCTCCCATTCAAAGGAGGGAAAGGAAGAAAGAGGGAGGACAGAAGAAGGAAGGCTCTTGAATGGCTCTAACAATATGTCAGGCTCATTAGTCTTTGGGTGAGTTAGCATCAGCAGAAATAAGTACGCTCTTATTTTAAAATTATAAAAAAAAAGACAAACACCCATACTTCTCTCATCCAACACTGTTAGTAAGGCCATAGGTGCTTATATATATTTCCACGGCTTACTGTGTAAAACACACTGCATTATCTCTATAAGGGGACACTGACTCTGCAATAAAGTGGCATTAGTGAAGGATGTGAAATCAATATAAATCTTTTCTAATTACAACTTTGAAATGTGACAAAATTTGCTGCTTGGCCAATCCTACTACGTGAATACCAAAATTTTGTAACTTAAGATGTGCAGAATTATACTCACTAGCTGTGGGAGTTGATGCCAATCCCCAAACGATTATTATGTGGCTTGTCATGATCACGGAAAAATTTTAAAAAGCATACTGATTATAATTATATCCTGTTATTCTAGATTCTCAAACATGTGGGCAATTTCTGTGTGCTGAGTGTCCTTGTTTGCACTGTACCTGTGCCATATAACTGGGACCTGTGCAGAGGGATGGAAAGGTCTCCTACCCCCCTCTTCCCATCCTTAAAAAATAATTTTTGTTATTCATTGTGGCATGTGCAATTTATAACATGAATGACAACAGATCAAGAAGAAAATGTCCCTTAATACATTTAGGTACATTATGAGAGAGGAAAGGGAGTATGCAAGCCTTGAATGATGAAGTGTTCAAGGTGTGGCAAGTTTGCCAATACTGAAAACAGAACACATGGAGCCAATTAATAATTCTTCCAAGGATTGATCTCCTTGACTCTTTAATTGTACTTATTTTAAACTTGGTTTTGCCCCTACTATAAATATGTAAGGAGATACTTCAAAATCTTTAGCCTCACTATCCAAATGAAAACGAATTTAACACAAAGATAGTAGTGACAAAGACATCTTAGTATTGTCGTACCAGGGACATGTTAGCCTAGCTCAAAAAGTCTATCTTATATTACTTTGGCTTTGCCATCATCTTACTATTGCAAATGTCACTGTATCAGACACATCTGTCTCCCCATACCTTGTCATTTTGAGCCACCTCTGACTTGGCCTACAGCCATGGTAGACTTCTTCTGGCATGCTGACAGCTTCCCATCTCACATGTTTTATTTCTTTTCTTGAGGGGAAAGTGTCTTGAAACCTTGCTCAGAACATATAGAAGGCAATTTGGAAGTGCCCCAGATTTAATGGGTCAAGGAGGGGTACTCAACTGGTAAGGGACAGACGTCGATGGATAAACACCCAAGCTTTTCTAGCCTCCTTTTGGACAATTCCTAGAAGAGCTCTGAAGGATACTTCAAAGCATCTTGAGTGATGGAACCTTAGCACAGCAGCTAAGGTTAGTATAGATGACAGCAGTCATCTGTACTTTACTGCGCACTTTATTAACTTTCTCCCTTCTTGGTCTCACATTCCCTATTCCCTCATTTTAGATTCCCGGAATCATCTACCAAATAAGCATCATATACCAAGTAATCATCCACCAAATAAACATCAAGTCCTTGCCTCAGGATGTACTCTTGGGGGAATTTACACTCTGACAATCTCAGTCTTTTGTATGGTATTAGCAAAATGAGGCCACACATCTGTAGCACAAATGATGCTCTATGGTTGCATGATAATAAGAGATGATGATAATATCATATTACTGGATAACTGGAAGCCCTATCAGAAACTATTACTCTCTGAGGCATAGACACTCACTAGGCGTCAATAACCCTGACCTGATGAACAGCATCTTTGCTTAGACAACATTGTTGGTGGAGCTTTCAAAAAATGCTTACTCCCCCTTCAGAATGTTTACTGTCTAGAATCCCAGTGTAAGTACAGAAATAATAATGAATAGAAACAAGGTAACTAATACTCTCAAAGAACATAATAATAGTAGTAAAAACATATCATAACTCCAGAAAATATAGTTTTGAGAAGAGATTATTAATATGCATTGTATAATGTATTGAGTCTGGCATTGGTGACTATACTTATATCTAGAATTTAAATTGAAGACAGGTGTCAAAAATAGTCATCTAGTAATGATGATAATCAGTGCCATCTACTCACCTAAATGAGGATGAGTCTGGTTCCCTCAACTGAGTAACAATTGAACTGCAGTCAGAAGAATTTATGTGAGTCTCTTCCCTTTGAGACACTGCTTTGGGGGCTTAACTGCCCCTTGGGAACTTGAATGTAATTTCTTGCTTATTCCCAAAGCATGTGAGAACATGCTTCAAAAACATATAGTTGAGTGAGAACATTCGTGTATCAAAATGAGTTCCACAACAACATACGTGTGCACAATGAGACATACATTATATTTACTTTATAAGGCTGTATTCCTTTTTAAGGGCGTGTATCAGTTTTGTAGAGGAGGTACCCAAGTGGGAAAGGGAAATTGAGGTGTGGATGGAGAATGAGCACTGATGATGATTATGGGATATGGAATTAGGGTATCATTAACTCAATTTAGTCCCTCAAGTCACAAAAAGAAATAAAAATAAGAGTTATACACGTATTCATATTTATTCCTTCTGAATCTTTTAAAACATTTGAGAACACGTTTAAAGAGCTTTGTCTTCATCCTGAGGCATAAAACTTGGGAAGAAGCCATGGTGGAAAATGGTGAATGTTGAAGTAATTTGTGGGTGATTAAATCACTTTAGAATTTAAAAAATTCTGAAATGATGCCAGTGTCTATCTTTACTTTGCATGTCATGCCCACTCTCCCTTACTCCATTGTATGTTAGTAGTATTTTACATGTATAGGCAGCGCTATGGCACATAATGATTGTTAACTTTTTTTTTTTGGCCGTGAGTGTCCTTGAGAATTGGTGTCACTTTGAGGACAATGATTTTATTTTTTGTCTAATAAATTTTCATCCAAAAAGACAATCAATAAAAATGTTGAAAGAAGTGATGTTTGTTGTTATGATTTCATAACAAAGACAATTAACTCTATGCAACAGTTTTTAGTATAAGAATATGATATGGAAAAAATTAATTATACATTATATATGGATAAATATTACCATTTTGCCTTGTGCACATGCACCGAGTAAGAGGGATAAAAAGATAGAATCCCCTTCTATGTATGTTTTTTCTGTTTTGCCACGTCTTATTTCCATGTATATCAAAGCATTTTTTGTTTAGTTTTTATTTTTCCCTAAAGGATTATTTTTTTCTGTGATATAAATTTATTTCAAGTGCAAGATAAAAATGGGTCCAAAAAGGTTGATAAATTTGATAAAATGCTGCAAAATCTAATAAAATTTTTAATAGTTGACCATAGCTATCTGCAGCAAGGAAGATGATGTGACCCTTGACCACCTTCCAGGAAGTAATTCTCACATACCTCCACCACCAGCTACCAGGCTTCCTTTCCTTGTTTAGAAATTATAACAACCCTTTAGTAACATATTTTTCGTTAAAATGTGTTTATTTTCAAATTGTTGTTTATTACTTATATAAGTATATTTTCTCAGGTCAATTAATGACTTTTTCTGCAGGGAAAATTGGGTTTCGGAAGGTTGAAATAAAAAGGATTAAGATTTTTCCCACTGAAATTAATGAAATTTTTAGCTCCTTATTCCCTCTTCAGTAGGATATTCAGGGGCAAATGAAAACCCTTAAATGAAGATAGCAGTAGTTTTATTAATTGTTTTTAATTTTTATATTTTGAGGAAGATTGGCCCTGAGCTAACATCTGTTGCCAGTCTTCCTCCTTTTTTCCTGTTTTCGCCCCAAAGATCCAGTAGATAGTTGTATGTCGTAGTTGTACATCCTTCTAGTTGCTCTATGTGGGACGCCATCTAAGCATGACGTGATGAGTGGTGCATAGGTGCACCCCCAGGATCCAAACTGGCAACCCCAGACCACCGAAGCAGAGTGCATGAACTTAACTGCTCCCCTGCTGAGCCCCAATAATTGTAGTTTTAAATTTACATTAGTTTGAATGATTAACATGAGTTATGAAGAATCTCTTCAATGCATCCTTCACGTCCTTGTTCCTTAGCCTGTAAATGAGGGGATTCAACATTGGTATCACCAGGGTGTAGAATACCGAGGCCATTTTATCAGTATGTAATGAATGATTGGTTCTTGGTTGCAAATACATGAAGAGAAGAGTCCCATAGAAGACAGTGACAGCCATCATGTGAGAAGGACAAGTGGCAAAGGCTTTTTGTCGCCCCTCTGAGGAACATAACCTCAAAATGGCAAGGCCAATGTTGAAGTAGGATATTAGAACAATAATCACAGAGAAAAACAAATTGGTTCCCCAAAAGGCAAACACAGCTGTTTCTGGAACGTAGGTATCGGAACAGGGTAATGCTAACAAAGGGACATTATCACAGTAAAAATGGTGGATAACATTGGAAGAGCAATATGACACAGAGACGACACAGGAAGAGACAGTCAGTGCTGTGGTCAGACTGTAGAGGTAAGTGAGGGATACCAGCAGAAGGCAGATCTGTGGGGACACTACCACCATGTACAGCAGGGGGTTGCAAATAGCCACATAGCCGTCACAGGCCATTACAGCCAGCGTGAAATTCTTAGCCACAATAACAAAACAAATCCACCCAGTTGGGCTACACATTCATAGTAGGTTATGGTTAGAAGCTAACCAGCATTTTAGGGGCAATGACAGTAGAATTGCCAAGATTGATGACAGACAAGTACTGGAGGAAAAAGTATATGGAAGTTTCAGGTTGAGAGTCCACACTGGCGAGAGTGATGATGCCCAGGTTCCCTTCATGGTCAGCCTGTAGACGACCAGGAACACAAGGAAGAGTGGGATCTGGAGGTCTGGACGGTCTGAGACACCTGTGGGGATGAACTCAGTCACCCAAGTGAGATTTCGTGGAGCCATTTATATTATTGCTTTCCTCTTTTAATGGGCAAAATGGAAAGAGATGAATAGATGGTAAAATTGTTTTTTCTATTAGATGCTAGATTGTTAAATATTTCCTTTAAAATCAGTTTATTTTTGTTCACAAACACTTAAAACTTTCATTCTTAAAATCTTAATTGCTTTTCTCTCCATCCTTTCGCAAAGTTCAGAAATACAAACTCTCTAGAGACCAATTTCAGAATCTTAGAATTTTTTGACCAAGCTACTGTTTTCTTTATTCACTGTTGGATATATTTTATATTGGATGAATACACATCAATGTAGTATATTATTATATGCATTAATATTTATATTAATATTAATATATGGTATTGCATGAATATATATATACATGTGTGTATATATGTGTATGTATATTTTTAGATATACACATACATGCCTCTGTGTGTATGTTTTCAATGATGAAAGAGAGCTACCTATAAGAAATTGATGACTCAGACTGACTTCTAGTGTTTTTTCCTTGGCTGTCACAGGCTTTCTCTCCAGCCCACACTTTGCCGTCTTCCTTGAGAATTTCAGTATTTCTTTGGGAAAAACTTTTGGTATCGTCAGTTTCTCCTTATCAGTTTCCACCACGCCAGTCTGCTTCAGCCTCAGCTGCCCACAGAGAGACTACACCTCAATACTCTTCCTTCTTAGTATCACTCAGAAACTCTGAATCTTCTTTATTTAATCACATTCCCTTTCTTCTGCCAAATAAGCCAGTCCTGTCCTATCAGTCTGACTTCTACTTGCTCAGCTCTCTTCTCTATTATTTTGTTCTGGCATTCCTCCCTTCCCTTTCCAACTTATACCTCTTTCTTTTAAATTGCTTAATGCCTGTTTTGATTTTTTTAAATTAATACTTATAGTTTTATTTGTTAAACTTGATCACTTTCTTTTACTTGGGTAGAGAAATGAGTGGAGGAGAATGCTAACATTATTTAGTGTTGTCTGTTCTCAGAACTATGCTAGGCATTTTGAAATAATGGCCTCATTACTCTGCAAGAACGTCCAAGAAGATTGATATAATTACTTCTGTGTCTGATCAGACAATTGAGACTCAACGAGATTGTTACTCAAAGGATGTTGGTTAATGGTATGGTTTTATGGTTTTGTTAGCTTGTTTGGACGGTTAGTTGGTTGGTTGGTTATTAGTCGATCAATAACTAGCTGTGTCATTTCTATCAAGTATTTATATTCTTATGTTGTGTGAATTAAATGAGAAAGGGCACCTATACAGGTTAGTTAGCACAGAGCCTGGTAACAACGGATGCAAAATAGTTGGTACCAGTAGTTAGTGTTATTGGCGTATTTTGAATGATTTTTTAATGTGGTTTCTTATTTCAGTCCCAGTAACTCATTCTACCTTACTGAGGGCTTTTATAGTTGAAATAGACATAATAAGTGAATTATAATTTTGCATATTCAGAAATCCGGGACTCATGATATCTAGCTATATATTTAACAAACAAATCAAGTTGTGCTCTCCCACAACCTGATTCTCTCTTAAATCTGTGGTGTTTGTTTGTTTTAATTTAGAGATGCTTTATTCCATACATCAAGTGTATCTGGAGCTGATCTGATGATGTTGCACCAGTTATCCCTTATGTCTTGTCTCCTACCACTGCATCTAAAAAGAACTGCACTGACATGCACAGTATGAAAACCAACAGGTGGGTGGTGTGGTTCCCTGACAAGGAGATGAACTCAGGCCACAGCACTGAGAGCTCCGAATCTTAGCCACTAGACCACCAGGGCCGAATCTAATTGCATATATCCTTGCCTATTAAAAATTCCCTCTTCTGCTGAAATATAACTGATGGCAAAACTAGGGTTGCTTTTTATTTCAGTAAGTTTATGTCACTGAAATAAAGTTTCTGTAGAACAGTCCCAGTTTTCTCCCGTTTCTTTGGAATCTTGGTTAATTTTACATTTGTTCCTGGTAAGAGTTATTTAAATTTTCTACGTATACTTCTTTCCAAGTTTGTTTTTGAAAAAAATATTTTATAGGTTTATTAAAATAATAAATTCTCAGTAAATAAAACTGTGAAAACCACCTAATGTTAACCATTTTATGTTACAATGTGGATGAAAAATAACATTTCATATTAATTTTTAAATAGCTTCTGAAATAATTTTGAGAGTATGTTCCATTAGTCTGTAACTGTAGAATTTGTCTGAAACTTATTTAAATGTGGATTGAGTTAGGGACAAACTGCATCTCGATATGAGCTCTCAGTGTCCGCCAGCAGCATAGAGATTGACTGTTGAGAGCAGACATCTTTTTATCTTAGGACCTATCACCTTGGGCAAAATAAATACTTGCTTTTATTGATGTTAAGTCGTTTATTAGGTCTTGGGGACATAAAATCTTATATTTTAAAGAAACTTAAGAATCTTCTTATCTGGCCTAAAACATCCATCAATTCTTCCAGTTTGAAGGCAGAAAACGTTCCTTTTTGTACTAAGATGAAATATACTCCCTGTACTGACGCCTCATTATTCTATATAAATGCTCAAGCAGTCTAATTTATCCATAGGGATGCTGGACACAATTGTTTAACTCATGTCAGCATCATTTCTTCTTTACCAGAAGTAAACATATCTACGATTTCTCATTCATAAGTAAGTCGAATCGGTTATCTATATATTTATGTACTCATTAATAAAACACTATAATTTTGCAGATATTTTAATCAATTTATATTATACACTGAATATTTTATTCTGCAAAGTTCTTTTTTTATTCTGAGGCCTCGTTTTGGTCTCGCCCATGTTAACTTGTTTAGCTATACATTGTTCCCTGATTTTGTTGGGGAGGTAAACTTATTAGACATTTAAAAATTGTTTCCCAAAGTGGTTGTAACTTTTATACTCCTACAGCAGATTAGGAATATTTCCTTTACTCCATCTCCTCATCATCAGTTGGTAGTCCTAGACTTTTCAATTTCTGTCAGTGTTATGAGTCTTAAAGAGTGTTATATGTCATTTTACATTCACATTTTCCAGATCGTCATTAAAGCAAAGTGCACCCGTTGGCCTAAAGAGGTTTCTTCTTTTGTGAATATTCTGTGTGTATTCTTTGTCCATAGTATTATACAACTTTACAGTATTATTTATTGTTTCAAAAGATGTGTAATTATATCTATTTTCTCTAGTCTAAGGCTATTTCTTTTACTACATTTGGAATTATTTTTTTCATTCAAAGCTTTAAAATTTTAGAGCATAAAATTTATCTATCTTTGTGATTTTAAGTTGTGTTTAAGGATCTCTTCAATGCTGAATCATACACACAGACACACACAGACACACACAGGCACACACACACACACAAGTTCAGTCCTCGTTTGCATGGTTTGGTACGCAAGGATAGTGAACCAGTGACAGGGTTTGATTTTGACATTTGAAGGAAGGAATCATTTGAACAGTAGTGGGAAGAACCTTTCAAATTGGAGAAAACAAAGGCAAGGAAATTGTGGTAGGAATATGATGGTAAGAGATGTTCTGCGTAAGAACTCTTGAGTTGTTATTTAAATTTAATCATCCCAAATTAGGGAAACATCCTTAGGTTGGACTCTAATTCTGAGAAGATTGTCTCATTGGAATTAAATAATGATACCCTTGAGGCAAAGAATGAGTTTTCACTAGTAAGCATTAAAAATTAATAAATAAAAAGGAAGGAGGCAAGGGTGAACACTACAACTTAAAATTTTCTTTGAGGGAGACATCTTTGCAATGAACATGAGGTCTGATGGATGTGGGGCTTAAACATACACATAGGCGAGAGTCTCCTCTCTATCTTGGTTCTTGGCTGGGGCAGCGAGGACTGTGGGGTCTGCAAGGGCATCAGAGATGGGTAGGGATCAAAGGAAAAGCGAGCTAAAAGCTGAGTCAGGGCTGGGTCTTAAGGAACCCCATAAAGATGGGCCAGGGCTTAGCTGTGGGAAGAGCTCAATCTGCCTGACAAGTATGCCTTTTTCTCTGAATTGGGCTTTACTTTTGTTATTCTTGAATTTAAGTAGGACCTTCATAAATGCTAATGCCTAGACTTTGTTTTCTGTGAGAAATTAAAGGTGGGTTTAATGTCCATGCTCTGGATGAAATAACAAACTTGGGAGAAATGCACCCTTACAAATCAGCATAGTAATGATGCCAGGAATTTGAACGTGTTCTCTGTGATCCCTGAATCCCATCCCGGAACAATAGATCCGATGTCACCACTGTCTATGGTCAGTTTGGTTCCAAAGCATAAATCTAAGGATGCAGGCAGAGTGCTTTGAACTGGAGTCAGAGAGAAATGACTCCACAGAAAGTGGTCTGAGATTATGTGAGCTGTGATTTTGCTATTGGTTAGGTGGTATTTGATCAAGCTAGTCAGATATAATTATAATGCTATTTATAATCGCAACTATGGGAGCATATACGTTTGAATTATCTGGAGATGAGAGAAAACAACACACAACATTCTAAAGTAAAGATTACGTATGTATATGCCTGGGTGTGTGCATTTGTGTTATCTAAATCAGTATACCTTCTCATACATATATGTGTATATACATATATCAGTAGAAACATATTAAGAAGCAAATGGATGATACAGATTTTTCTGCATATGAAAACAGCCTAGGTAGACTGTTAACTATGATCTTTATTTTAAAATATCCAGGGAAACAGAAATACATGAATAAATTAAAATAAAAGATGTTCATCACATCCTCTTGATATTGAGACATAGAATATCACTCTCAATTTTTTAAGTTCAATTTTTACTGTGAACATTTACTTTATTGATAAACTATTTTTTTCCTAAACAATTTTTCCATTGCTTCTTTTACATCTTTGTTCCTCAAACTATAGATGATAGGATTCAGCATGGGAATAACAATGGTGTAAAATATTGACACTATCATGTCATGATCAAAAGTGTAGCTGGAACTTGGTCTCACATACATTAAGAGAAGTGTACCATGAAAAATTGACACTCCAATTAGGTGAGAGCCACATGTAGAAAAGGCTTTTCTTCTCCTTTCAGCAGAATGCATCCTCAGAATCACCACCAGAATGAAGCCATAGGAGATGAGGACGATCAGGATAGTGACTATCTCAATAAAGCCCACGAAGTAAAAGGGTAGAAGCTGGTTTGTGTGAGTCTCAGAACAAGAAATAGCGAGGAGAGGAGGGATGTCACAAAAGACATGTTTAATTTCATTGGATCCACAGGATAGACTAAAAGTAGCCACCATGTGTAAAGTAGCATGCAAGATGCCACAAAGATAGGAAGCAATGATGAGTGGCACATAGACTCTGGATGACATGCTAAGTAAATACAGGAGAGGGTTGTAGATTGCTACATAGCGATCATATGCCATTGCAGCCAGGAGAAAGCATTCTGTGGTCCCAAAAGTAGTAGCGAGAAACACCTGTGTTGCACATCCAAGGAATGAAATGACTTTACCCTTTGACATAAAGTCTACTAACATATTTGGATTAATTACTGAGGAATAGCAGGCATCCACAGATGATAACACACTCAGAAAATAGTACATGGGGTTGTGCAGCCGGGAATCCCCAATAACCAACACAATTAGTCCCAAATTTCCTATCAGAGTAAACAGGTACATTGCTAGAAATAGGAAGAATAAGATGACCTGCAATTCAAAATTGTCTGTGAAGCCCTTCAGTACAAATATAGTAACTTCAGTGCCATTCTTCATGTTGACACCTCAAATTGAACAAATTGAAAATATTCATAAAATTAAAATGCATTTACTACAAAAAGAATAAACAAAATTGTGACTCAAGGGATGGTGAGCTATGTCTTCATATTTATTTTTTGGCAATGCATAATTTCCCAGTTGTGGATCAGGAAACAGTGGCAAGACAGTGGGTCAAGTGTTCATGCCACTCACTGCAGAATCAAATGGAAAATATGGGTGTTCACTCACTGGCTGAATTCATGTAATTTTTAAAATCATCAGATCAACTGGTTAATTTACCACTCTATTCTATTAGCTGTTTTCATATTAAATCACATTAAAACACCAAGTGATTGGCTAAAACATAATTTCCTTCTGACGTCTTAACGTGAGATAGTATATCAATGTACAGAGCATTGGAATAGACTATCAGCACTCTAGACCTTTCAGTCATTGTGTAAAGTGATTTGCTATAATCCACTCACCTGTACAATTAATATTTATTGTACAATATTGGAATATATATTGAAAGACAAAATGTGTTAATGAAATTGAATCTTTACAATTATGTTAAATATAGAATGTTCTGAATTAAGTAGGTTCTACAGAGTAGCAGCCTCCTGGATTGTAACATTTTATGAACTAATCTCTAAACATTTTCTAACTCTAGTAGATCTTCTTGGGTGTATCTGAACGAACTAATCAAGATTTTTTCAGGATGATAGGCCATGATTGAATTAAGCAATTATGTGACTACTTATATTTCATTCAAATTTATTTCTCAAATACTAAGAATTACATTACCCTTTTTTGACTAAATAATTGGCCATATTTATTACTTTTGGTTATCTAAATTCTATATGCTTTTCAACTCCCTCAAAAACTGTGGTAAAAAATTATTGTGAAAAAACATATTATTTTTTTCAAGATATACTTGTTTAGGTATTTGTTTATTGTAGATACAGTGAAATAACAAATAACTAATTATTATTTCAGTCACAATAAAAGTCATTCATAAAAAGCAATAATTAATATATAATGACAAAAATAAACAGTGTTTACACCAAGACATAAAACTTAATATTTAAGAGCAGAAAAGTAGAAATAAGTAAAAGAAGAAATAGCAGAAATATTTCCTGGATAATCCCACTGTTAAGTAAATTAGGAGTCAAACCTATTCTTGAAGCCAAATTCTCAATTATTAGTCCATAATATAGCGCAAGGTGAAGGGCAGATTTTATTCAAGTTATTATTATTTTGATTTTAGTTTTTTATATAACCACCTACAGCAAATTTGAGTCGGTCTTGAGGGCACGTAACCTTAGGCAAATAATATTCTGTATATTATTTAAATTCACAATACAAGTCAGGCTCCTCCTTCAATACTTTGACATGGATCCCATCAGTAAGAGAGCCATTTGGATTAGAAATAGTGGTGGAAAGAGAAGAAAGCACAGACCAATAATCTTCAGGGAAAGACCAAGCCAGGACTCTCTAGAAGAATTGTCATATCAGGAGAAAATATTTTCATAGAATTATTGGAAAGAAAAAAGGGAGACAAAAAAAGAAATACTCACATGTGACATCAGAGAAGGTAGAATTTAGGTTCATGCCTATGTATTGGAAATAAATTTACAACAAAACAGATTAGGGCACACCAACCTCTTACTTTAATTAACTGAATATTTTTGAGTGACTCTAATACTACAAGGTGCTTTTAAATGTACCATTTAATGAAAAATGTGTTAATAATTTGATTCCAAAAACCTCTAAATGTTTTTTTTTATTTTAAAAAGCCATGGGAAGGGTGACATGAATATTAACTGAACAGAGGTTGAGATGAGTGTTTATACAGAGGTAAAAGAGTTTATGCACATGAAGTAAAAGCAGATACAAAAGAAATAAAATACAAAATTTGATGAATATGATGAAATATTTTTTAAATGTGACCAGCAGTCACAAGAAAAAGATCAGCCCCAATACCATTCTTGATGTCAGTTCAATGATATGCCTTGTTCAAGACAAATGACAAAGGATTTAGAATCTAAAAGTATGTGTTCATCAGCCAAGTTCATGATTAAAAATGATGTGTGAGGTTAGGCTTTCTCTACAAATTTTAACCCTCTTTAAATAGTAGTATATTTGAATGACCAAGCGGAAAAAATAATATACAGCAATGTAGACTAATTAAATATATGAATCAATAAATATATAAAGCAATTTGCTTTGAAAATGCCCAATTTTTAGTTACAAATTTAAGATGACCATATAATTGAACTTTCGTCATTGTATGTCCTTATTTTTAAAACATTAGCAAATATTGGGTCACAAAATTATTATTATAACTAATCACTGAAAAATATATGTGACCAGAGCCTTGAGCCAGATATTTCATTCTTTAGCTGCATGTAATATATTTGTTTTGGGATTGTTAATAGACACCCAACCAATGATTTAAATAAGGATTAAATCCAATGAATCATATTTTGATTATGATATTTTTCCTCTACTCTGTCTTTATGTCTCTGGACTATACTTTAGAGAATAAAGATGTTGGGTGAATTGTGTGATCTGTTGATACCAAAAATGCTCACGGATCACCACAGTTTCATTTGTTACATTACAGTGAGCTTAAGTTTACTTGGGTAAATAGTACAGTGAGAGACTACAATGTTAAGTACTTCCACTAAATTTCTCTTGAAACAGGCATTTCTAGTAGATGCCAGAATAAAACTTACACTAGGTATAACTAAGTCAATATTAGAATACATTGAAAGGATTCAGAGTTATAAAGAGAAAATGACTATGATTCTTGAAGAATTTAAAATATAGCATCAACTTTTTAAATTAATGTAAAGCCACATCTAAAAATGCAATTTTAATAGAAGGCATAAAATTCCAAATATCTTTGGATCAATATTGAAACACTGTTTGCAAAAGAGGAGAAAAATAATAGCCATGTATTGAGCACATGCAGCAGGAATAGACTTATATGCACATTCCTTTATTTCACCTTTATAGCAACCCTCACAGCTAAGTACCACAGCCAAGATTCAATCCCAGGTCCCCCTCACAGGGCATGCACTTTTCAGCATTTTACACTGCCTCCTATAATATCGTGACGTCATTCTGTAACTGACTTCCCCAATTGTGACCCCCAGTAAAATAAAAGATGATTCTTGATATGTATTTAGATATTTTTTAATTTAGCATTGAGACTAGAGAAATATTATGAAATAGTAGTAATCTGAAGTGGCTTCTACATCACAAAATGAGCAAAATAAAAGGATAGTTATAGCCATTTTCATTACAAATCACAAATTTATAATCACAAATGCTATAATCACAAAATTATAGCAAAATATAAGCCCCCAGATAGTTGAATAGTCAAATGTTTTCTTGCCTTCCATTGATAATTTTTTCTTTTTGTTCTTGCTTTAATCTGATTTCTCTTCTTCCATTGGGAAAATGAAAGCATACACTCAATTTGGAACACTCTCACTTAACTCGACAAGCATAAATTCAATAGTTTCTATTTTCTTTCTTGTATTTGTTCACTTATGCAGTAAGCATCAACCAAAGGTTTAGTATTGGGGATTTCATAACATATTTGATCTTGATATTTGAGGTTCTATCTCCTAAAATATTCTGCAAATGAGCTGAAATTTTCTCTTTCCTGTGGAACAGCAAAAGCAGGTTTAGATACACTATGAATACAATTAATTTAAATTGTTTACGTCTCCTTACTCAACTGTTCATGAAACCCACAGGACATGCCCCAAGGGGAATATGCTCCAATTATCTTCTGGTTCAAAATATCATGATAATTTACTCAATAGTAAAAAAGAAAATGGTTCTGGAATGATTCACCACATGTTGATACTTATTGAATAAATAGTCTTTTGGCCTCTGATTTATAACGATGCTTTAGATTTACATTTTCCTAGTGATTTGTGATGTTAAGGGTTTTTTTCATATTGGCTGGTTGGTGATTTGTACATCTTATTTCAAGAAATGTCTATCTAAGTGGTTTGGATTTTCTTCCATTCCACAGGTTGCATTTTCACTTGGTTGATTGTTTCTTTTGCCGTGAAGATTTTGTTTGATGTATTCCCACTTATCTAATTTGGCTTTTGTTACTTGTACTTATGGTGTTACATTCATGACCATTGCCAAGCCCAATGTCATGAAACTTTTCTTTTATGTTTTCTTCTAGGAATTTTACAGTTTCAAGTGTTATGTTTAAGTCTTTAAGTTGACTTCTGCGCATGGTGTAAGATAAGGATGAGATTTCCTTCTTTTGCATGTGAATATCCAGTTTCCGAAACAATTTGTTGAAATGTCTATCCCCTCCCTATTGTATATTATCAATACTGTCATTGAAAACTAATTGACCATATATGCGTGGGTTTATTTCTGAGCTCTGTTTTGTTCCATTGGTCTATATGTCCATTTTTACTCCAATACCATACTGTTCAATTACTATAGCTTTGTAATATATTTTGAAATCAGGAAGTGTGATGACTCTGGCTTTGTCTTTCTTGCTCAAGGTTTCTTTGGACATTTGAGGTCTTTTGTGGTATCACAAGAATTTTCTATTTCAGTAAAAAAAAAAAAAAAGAACATTGGATTTTGATAGGATTACGTTGAATCTTTAGGTCGTTTTGGGTAATATGGACATTTTAACAAATGAAAACTAAAACCAGAATTGGATATCACCTCACATCTGTTAGGATGGCTATTACTAAAAAAAAAATAAGTGTTGGTGAGTATGTGGAGGAACTGGAACCCTTGTGCACTGTTGGTGGGAATTGAAAATGTTGCATTCATTATTGAAAATAGTATGGATATTTCTGAAAAATTTAAAATTTAATTATTATATAATTCAGCAATCCCATTTCTGGGTATATTTCAAAAAGAATTGAAATCTGGGTCTCAAAGTGATACAGGCACACCTATGATTATTGCAGAAGTATTCACTGTAATCAAGATATAGGAAACAATCTAAATGTCCATTGAAAGGTGAATAAAGAAAATGTTATATATATATATGAACATTATTCAGCCTTAAAAAAGAAGGAAATCTTACCATATGCTACAACATGGATGAATCTGTAGAACATTATGCTAAATGAAATAAGCCAATTACAGAAGGATAAATACAGTAGAAGTCCACTTATATAAGGTATCTACTTTACATGTAAATTATATCTCAATAAAGTGGTTTTATATATTTACGTATATATATGTTTTAACACTAGATAAAAACTCTTTATTTTTAAATTATCATCTGTCACTGTACACATGTGCCCTAACAACCTTTTTGCTCTCCTCCCTCCACCCTTCCCCTCTTCTAACTACCAATTTAATCTCTGTATCTATGTGTCTGTTTGTTTTTGTTCTTTTATCTTCCGCTTATGAGTGAAATAATATAGTATTTGACTTTCTCCATCTGACTTATTTCACTTAGCATAAGACTCTCAAGATCCATCTGTGTTGTCACAAATGGCAAGATTCATCTTTTTATGGCTGAGTAATATTTCATTGTGTATTTGTAGTTCACCTTCTTTATCTATTCTGCCCTTGATGGATACTTAGGTTGTTTCCAAGTCTTGACTACTGTGAATAATGCTGCAGTCAACATAGGGGTGCAAATATCTTTTCACATTCATGTTTTTGTGTACTTTAGATAAATACTCAAAAGTAGAGTAGCTGGATCATACAGTAGTTCTATTCTTAATATTTTGAGGAATCTCTATATTGTTTTCCACAGTTGCTGCACCAGTTTACATTCCCACCAGCAGTGTATGAAGGTTCCCTTTTCTCCACATCTTCTCTAACACTTGTTATTTAATTTCTTGTGAATTATAGCCCTTCTGATGGGCATGAGGTGATATTTCATTGTAGTTTTGATTTGAATTTCCCTAATAATTAGAAAAGTTGAAGATCTTTCCATGTGCCTGTGGTCCAGCTGTATATCCTCCTTGGAAAAATATCTGATCAGATCCTCTAGCCATTTGTTAATTGGGTTGTTTTTTGTACTTGAGTTGTATGAGTTCTTTATGTATTTTGTATATTAACCCCTTATCAGATATATGATTTGCAAATATCTTCTCCCAATTGTAAGGTTGTTTTTTTGTTTAGTTGATAGTTTCTTTTGCTGTACAGAAGATTTTAGCTTGATGTAGTCCCATTTGTTTATTTTTTCTTTTGATTCCCCTGCCTGATGAGACTCAGTATTCAAAAAGATACTACAAGACTGATGTTGAAGATAATACAGCCTATATTTTCTTCTAAGAGTTTTATGGCTTCAGGTTTTACATTCAAGTCTTTAATCCATTTTGCGTTAATTTTTGTGCATCCTGTAAGATAATTGTCTACTTTCATTCTTTACATGTGGCTGTCCAGTTTTCCCAATACCATTTATTGAAGAGACTTTCCTTTCTCCATTGCATTTTCTTGGCTCCCTTATCAAAAATTAGCTGTCCATACATGTGTGGGTTTATTTCTGGGCTCTCAATTCTATTTCATTGATTTGGGTGTCTGCTTCTGTGCCAGTACCATGCTATTTTTATTACTATAGTGCTGTAGTATATTTTCAAATCAGGGAGTGTGATATCTCCATCTTTGTTATTTTTCTCAGGATTGCTTTGGTTAATCAGGGTGTGTTGTTGTTCCATATAAATTTTAGGATTATTTGTTCTATTTCTTTGAAAAATATCTTTGGAACTTTGATGGGGATTGTATTGAATCTGTAGATTGCTTTAGGAAGTATGGACATTTTAACTATATTAATTCTCCCAACCATGAGCATGGGATATCTTTCCATTTCTTTGTGTCTTCTTCTATTTCTTTCAACAATGTTTTCCACTTCTCAGCTTGCATGTCTTTTACCTTTTTGGTTAAAGAATTTTATTTCAGCAGAAAGAAAAGACCACAAAGAGGCATAAGAAATATATCAAAGGAAGAAATTTCACTGATAAAGGTAAATATAAAGTAAAGGAGGTAAATCAACCACCTGTAAAGATAGTATGAAGGTCAAAAGACAAAAGTACAAAAAATATCTATCTCCATGATAAAAAATTAAGGGATACACACACAAAAAAGGTTAAATATGATATAAAAAACCATAATATATGGGAAAAGGGGAGTAAAAGTTCTGGGCTGTTAGTAAGAGGTCAGACTTAAGAGACTATCAAAGTAATTTAGATTGCTTTTTACATAGGTTATTCTAAATGAACCTCATAGTAATTGCACACTAGAAAACTATAATAAATACATAAAAAATAAAGAGAAAAGTACCCAAACATAATACTAAATAAAGGAATCAAATCATAAAGGAAGTGAACAAGAGAAGAATTAAGGAACAGAGAAGGACTACTAAAGCACCTCGAAAAAAAGTAACAAAATGGCAATAAGTGCATTCTTATCAGTAACTACTTTAAATTTCAATGGGCTAAATGATCTAATCAAAAGGCATAGGGTGGCTGAATGGACCAAGAAAAAAAAGACCCATATATATGCTGCATACAAGAGACACACTTCAGACCTAAAGACACCCACAAACTGAAAGTGAAGGGATGGAAAAAATATAATCCATGCAAACGAAAATGAAAAGAAAGCTGTAGAAGCAATACTTATATCAGACAAAATAGATATTAAAACAAAAACCGTAACAAGAGACAAAGAAAAGCACTGCATAATGATAAAGGGAACAATCCAACAGGAGGACATAACAAGTGTAAATATCTATGTACCCATCATAGAAGCACCTAAATATATAAAGCAATTATTAACAGATATAAAGGGGGAAACTGACAGTATCACAATAATAGTAGAGTACTTTAACATTCCACTTACATAAATGAATAGTTCATCCAAACAGAAGGTCAATAAGGAAACATTGTCCTTAAATGACACACTAGAACACTAGGACCTAGTAGATATATACAGAATATTCCATCCCAAAATGGAAGAATACACATTCTTTTCAAATGCACTTGGGACTCTCCAGGACAGATCACATATTAGACAACAAAACAATTTTTAATAAATCTAAGATTGAAATAATACCAAGCATCTTTCTGACCAAAGCAGTATGAAACTAGAAGTCAACAACAAGAAGAAAACTGGAAAAGCCACAAATGTGTGGAGATTAAACAAAAAGCTACTGAAAACTAACCTGTCAATGAAGAAATCAAAGAAGAGATCAAAAAATACCTGGAGGCAAATGAAAATAAAAATATGACATGCCAAAATTTATGGGATACAACAAAAGTGGTTCTAAGAGGGAATTTTATAGCAATATAGGTCTACCTCAAGAAACAAGAAAAATCTCCTATCAACAACCTAAGATTACACCTACAGGAACTGGAAAAATAAGAACAAACAAGCAAAAAATAAATATAAAGAAGTAAATAATAAATCTCAATGTGGAAATAAATGAAATAGAGACTAAAATAAAATGGAAAAAAATCAATGAAACTGGTTCTTTGAAAAAATTTTAAAAATTGACAAATCTTTAGCTAGAGTCACCAAGAACAAAAGAGAAAAAGCTCAGAAAAATAAAATCAAAAATGGAAGAGGAGAAATTACAATGGACGCCACAGAAATACAAAAGACGATAAGAGAATACTATGACAAACTATATGCCAACAAATTTGATAATCTATAAGAAATGGATAAATTCTTAGACTCATGCAACCTTCCAAAACCGAATCAAGAAGAAATAGAGAATCTGAATAGACCAATCACTAGTAAAAAGATCAAAAGAGTAATCAAAAACTTCCCAAAAATCAAAAGTCCAGGACCAGACAGCTTTTCTGGTGAATTCTACCAGGCATTCAAAGAAGACTTAATGCCTGTCCTTCTCAAACTCTTTCAAAAAAATTCAAGAGTAGGAGATGCTTCTTAACCCATTCTATGAGGTCAACACTACCCTGATACCAAAACCAGAGAAGCACAACACAACAAAAAGGAAATTACCAGCCAATATCACTTATGAACATAGATGAAAAAATCTTCAGCAAAATATTAGCAAATCAAATACAATAATACATTATAAAATCATACACCATGATCAAGTGGGATTTATTCCAGGGATGCAGGGATGGTTTGACATCTGCAACAATCAATATGATACACGACTTTAACAAAATGAGAAATAAAATCACATGATCATCTCAATAGATGCAGAGAAAGCATTTGATAACATACAGCATCCACTTATGATAAAAACTGTGAATAAAATGAGTATAGCATTGAAAGCATTTCAAAATAATGAAGGCCATATATGACAAACCCACATCTAACATCACATTTGATGGTGAAAAACTGAAAACTGTTCCTTTAAGAACAGGAACAAGAGAAGGATGCCCACTTTCCCCACTCTTATTTAACATACTATTAGAAGTCCTAGCCAGAGCAATGAGGCAAGAAAAATATATAAAAGGCATCCAAATTGGAAAAGAAGAAGTAAAACTGTCACTATTTGCAGATGATAGGATTTTATTTATATAAAACCCTAAAGAATACATCAAACCCAAAAGAATCCATCAAAGCTATGAGAAATAATAAGCTAATACTGGAAAGTTGTAGGGTACAGAATCAACATACAGAATCAGTTGCATTTCTATACACTAACAATGAAATAGAGAAATTAAGAATATAACCCTATTTACAATAGCAACAAAATGAATAAAATACCTAGGAATGAATTTAACCAATAGATAAGAACTCTTAAGACATGAAACATAATCTTATATCATATCTCTGATACTGGGTTAACACAACTTCTCTGAAACTCAGGTCCTAATCCTGGCAATATAACTTATTTATATTGCAACTAGTTAGTTTACATGGCAAAGTATAAAATGTAAAAGTACATTATATTCCTTGTAGGATACAGCACATGGATTTACAGTCATCCACATTCATTATACTTCTACTCTGTTCAAATTATAAAGTGATGTGTTTGAATGTAAAAATATAAATTTTGATCTTATTGAAATGGTTATTATTCAATTGATAAAAAGTTCAAAATGACATTTAAATGTGGAGTAGGAGACAAAAAACATTTAAAGTTCTGTAAGACTTTAGAAATCATGCAAAATTATGATTCCTGAATACTAATCTATAGCATATTTGGAAGACATGGTAATATCTATATGTCTATATCTACACACACACACACACACACACACACACACGCCTAAGACCTAAATATGGCAATTTAACATTGATAGACAAAGAAGGCCCATCAGAATTTTTACTTTTCTTCAATTATCCAGGTGCTCCTGATGGGCAGTTGGGTTGGAAACAGTGGAGCTAGTGAACAGTTTCTCATTTTACTGATAAGCGAAAGGAACTCTGCAGTAGTAAAATGACTGGATAATCATTCGTATATTTATCTGTTCAAACATACTTTTGAGGGCTTACTATGATGAGGAGAAACAGAAAAATAATATCAGGGACGATAAACACCATTAACAGAAGGAAAGCTGAGAAAGAGGATAGAGTATGATGTTGTGGTGAGGATTGGGCATATTTTAGAGGTGGTACGATGTATATCTCTATGATGATGGGATGATAGAAACAAACCTGAATAAAGGGTATAACATGCCATTAAGAATTCCTTTCACAAACCCACTTGTACAGATGGGCAGACAACATATGTTACCAGACACTTGAGTAAACCCTCTCCTGTGAAAAAGAGAACAAAAGAAACCAAACCTAAAATGAAAATTGAAACGTCCAGTTTCCAGTTCCATATGTAAGGAGCTGGAAGTTTCCGCTCTGTCCTATCAACAAGTAAAAAGCTGAACAGACTGAAAAATCAATAACTCTTTTTGAATTCTTAAAACAGCGGCCTCTGATTGGAGACACAGGGGAATACCGGGAGTCAGGCTTACGTGAGCAGAGACTCAGGAACAGAAATAACCGAAGGAACCAGAGCCTGGGTAGGAAACCTCAACTGTAACAAATTGCTGGAGTCTCGGTGGAGACAACTCTGAGAGTTAAAAATTTGAGGGGGATCCAGTCATAGGAGGGCCCCGCCAAATATCGAGACATTTACCTCCAGAAGCTTGACTAGCTTCCCACAGTAAATATCAGAGAAAAATTCCTTATGATTCCAGCAGAAAGAGGCAAAAGGAATCATTTTGAAATAAGCAAAACACTCTGTTCTTGACAAGTCTGCCCTCAGAAGAAACTGGTAAACCAGAGCCTAGCCTGCTGGGGGATCATCAGAGCCTAACTAATCTGGGAGAAGGGACATCCCCAACTCCAGCTCAGTCTAGCCATCCAGTCCCCCCTCAAGGAGAGGAAAAAGACTAAGACGTCCTTGTGAAGGTCATGGTCCAGAGGCATAGGCTTGCTAAAATACTGAGACCTCTCATAAGACTGGAGAACACTTCTCCAACTCCCACACCTCACCACACCATTACTAAAGGTCTATTTACAGCACTTCCTTTTATCCAGTACATCTTGTTTGGCTACCCAGGAGAAATGACAGTTCATACTAAAGGAAAACATATAGCTTGAAGACACAGAACAAGTTTCAGATTCAGACATGGCACGGATGTTGGAATTAAATTTAAAACTGCCATGATTAATATGCTAAGTTTTCTAATTAATAAAGTAGACAACATAAAATAGCAGATGGGCAATGTAAGTAGAGAGATGGAAATCTTAAGAAAGAACCAAAAGGAAACTATAGAAGCCAAAAACATTGTAACTGTAATGGAGACTGCCTTTAATGTGCTTACTAGTAGACTAGACATGGCAGAGGAAAGAATCTCTGGACTTGAGTATATATCAATAGAAACTTCAAAAACTGAAAAGCAAAGAGAATAAATATTGAAAAAAAATCATAACAGAATATCCAAGGACTGTGGAATAAGGAAAGAGGAAATATTTGAAACAATAATGACTAAAAATTTCCCCAAACACAGATCCAGGTCCAGAAAGCTCAGAGAATACCAAACAAGATAAATGCCAAAATAAAATATATATATATATATATATATATATTTATATATATATTTATATATATATATATACACACACACACTAGGCATATTATTTTAAACCTACAGAAAATTAAAGATGAAGAAAAAATCCTGAAAGAATTTTTCTCACCTATAGAGGAACAAAGATAAGAATTGCATCCAATTTCTCCTCAGAAACCATTCAAGCAAGGAGACACCAGAGTGACATAACAGAGTAACAGGACAAAATACTTGATTACATATGCTTGTGTATACATCTCACACATAGACACGCTTACATATGCTTATATATAAGGAAATGAAGGACAGCAATGATAAAAGAGAAGGAAGGAAGGAGTTAGTTAGAAAATTAAACATACTCTTAATATATGATCCTGCAATCACACTCTTTGGTATTTACCCAAAGGAGCTGAAAACTATGTCCACATGAAACCTGCACATGGATGTTTATAGCAGTTTTATTCATAACTGCCAAATTTGGAAGCAACTAGATATCCTTCAGTAGGTGAATGGATAAATAAATTGGGGGTCATACGGACAATGGATTATAATGCAGTGCTAAAAAAAAAATGAGCTATCAAGACATGAAAAGACAAGGAGGAAACTTAAATGAATATTACTAAGTGAAAGAAGCCAATCTGAAAACGCTACGTACAGTATGATTCCAGCTATATGGCATTCTGGAAAAGGCAAATCTATGGAGACAGTAGAATGGTCACTGGTTGCTAGGGGTTTTGGGGGTGATAGGATGAAGAGGCAGAGCACAGATGATTTTTAGCGCAATAAAAATATTCTGCATAATACTATAATGATGGATTCATGCCATTATACATTTTTCCAAACTCATAGAATATACAACAATGAGTGAATCCTAAGGTAAATTACAGACTTTGGGTGATTGCAAAATGTCAATGTAGGTTTACCAATTATAAAATATGGACCACTCTGGTGGAGGATATTAATAATGGGGAAGGCTATGCACACATGGGGGCAGAGGGTAGATAGGAAATCTCTGTACCTTCCTCTTAACTTTGTTGTGAACCTAAAATTGCTCTAAAGAAAATAAAAAGTCTAAAAAAAAGAAAATTGAGGGGCCGGCCCCGTGGCTTAGTGGTTAGGTGCATGCGTTCCGCTACTGGTGGCCTGGGTTTGGATCCCGGGCATACACCGACGCACCACTTGTCTGGCCATGCTGAGGTGGCATCCCACATACAACAACTAGAAGGATGTGCAACTATGAGATACAACTATCTACTGGGGCTTTGGGCAGAAAAAGGGAAAAAAAAGGAGGAGGATTGGCAATAGATGTTAGCTCAGGGCTGATCTTCCTCTCAAAAAAAAAAAAAAAAAAGAAAATTGAGTAAAATTGAGACAAGGAGGGAAGAATAAAATTCTCATTAATAAACCTAGAATTTCCCCCAAAACATTTCCTAAATATGAAACATACAAATAGCAACAAACAAATTAAAAATGAGCAAAGAAAAAAGAGAAAGAAAAATAAATAGGTGACTACATTGACAAAATTATATCACAGAAACCTCTATTAACCCCAAAGTAAAATTTTTTGAAGTGTCAAGGCACTCAAAAGCAGCAGATGTTGGAATCAGCACTTTCTCATCAAGCACAGGATGAACATGGAAAGGGAAGTATTAACAGGATCTATGACCCTTGGGACCTAGAAATTTAAAAAACCCGCTACTACAAGGAGAGGACAATTTACAGAGCGGGAATCTCAGCTCAATCAAGCTGGGAAAGTGGAAAAGCCTTTACATGCTCCAAGTGGCAGGTGAATGACTCCCCCTCACACACACACCCAGGCTCAGTGAGCAATTCAAAAAGGGACGGTAGGAGACCAAAATGGTTGGTGCTCCAGGTTACCGAAGATCTCAGAAATATGCAGCACATACTCCCATGCAAAAGGACAGGGCTTCACCTTAAAGAAGAAAATGCTAAGACATGAATGTCAATGAATATGGCGGAAACACTGGGAAGGAAAATTAGAAATAAGGAAGAGGGGTTCTGGAAGATGTAGGTCTCAGATAGTACTGTTACAGCAACGTATAATGTCTAAACCTCAGAAGGTCACTTTGGAAGGTAAGGTCTATCTAGCTATGGGACTCAAGGACTCAGGTTGGAGTGCTAATGAGTTAGGCTTAGCTCAAAGAGTCTAAGCGGTTGTATAATAAGACAATATTTTAAGGCTATGAAAACATGTAAGTGATTCCTTGAGCATGAAACTGGAAAAGGTACCTTGACCTACCTCAACCTACGTATATGCCTTCTTATGATAGTCAGAATGCCCATCACGTTTAAACATGGGGGGTTGGATAAAAAGATTAATGTATTCTAATAGTATGTAACTTGCAAATAAATAAAAATAACCAAACAGTGTTCCAAAAGTTACTAAAATCAGATAATGAAGTGAGGACATATAGTAAGCAAACTAGTATGATAATTTAATATCTTAATATTAAAGAAAATTGAAAATAATAACTAAAGTTTTACCAAAATCATGGAGTATGTTAGTGTATTAGAAATGAGATGGCTAGACATTAGGAGGATTTGAAAACGTGATTATGATAACAAAGAAAATAACTAGAAATAAATCAAAATATAAATAAAAATTAATTTAGTAAAATACAAGAGTGAATGATAACTGTTGAAAGCACAGTCAAGGGAAGATAGAAAAGAGAGATATGAGGAAAAATCAATTTTAAATAGAGAAAAATAATTAAGAGTTTGAGAGAAACTGACAGATAAATGCTAAACTATAATTTTCAAATGTTAAAAACGTGACTAATATCAACATAAATTGTCGAATAGCAAAATTTATTAACTTTCTCAATAATAGGAGAATCAGTAAGAAGATAAGACATTCAAAGAGCATTCACACGAGGGGCTCATTGAGTTTACTACAAAATGTACAACAAAACAAGAGCCTATTTTTTAATTTTTACTAAAGATAATGTACATATAGAAAAGTACTAATATCATAAGTGTGCAGCTTGATGAATGTTCACAGTTTGAACATAACACTATGAATAAGACCAAGACTAAGAAGCAGAATATTGCCAACATCCTAGATGCCACGCTTATACTGTCTTCTCATCTCCATCTCCCCTACAACAAAAATCTCCACTAATTTTGTGGAGGCAAAGACTCATTTATGTAATAGCTGGTTTTTAAAGTTAGAGTAATTGTTTTAACATAAATTAATAACAGTCCACCATTTTTAGGCGCCAATTATATGAATTTTGTCAAACTCATATATTGTCTTTCAATTTTGTTGAAGGCCAAAGTTTTCAAAAGAATTTGTTACCCAGTGTTGTAGATTGCAAACATGGTCCAGATTCTTCAGTCCTCCCCATATCCATGCCCCTTTGCAACTTTTCTGATCAGAAGGTGGAATCAGTGTCCCCACTCCTGGAATGTAGGATGCTTTTGTGATTAGCTTTGGATAACAGAAGGTAGCTGAAGTGACATTGTGCCAGTTTCAAGCCTCAGAGAGGCCTTATAGCTTTTTCACAATCTTTTGGAATTTTCAAAGTCTCTTAGAAAAGCTGTTATGTGGACAAGCACAGGCTAGCATATTGGATACTAAGAAACAGAACCCACACCCCATCACATGCGCTGGCATTCAGCCAAACCACCAGACTTGAGTGTGAAACCTCTTAGGCATCTAACCTGCCAAGCCGATATCATACACATGACAAACCAAGCCAAGATCAGCCATGTCAGGATCGGATCAACAGAACTAACTTACTGAGTCATGAAGTAGTGACCAGTGCAATAAGTAGTTGCTGTTTTTAACTAATATGTTTTGGAGTGGTCTGTTATGCAATCATTAGAACCACTCACTTTCTTAATTTCTGAAAAGGTTACCACAAAGACCTTCCAAGTCTTATCACATAACAATTAAGCATACGTTTTATTCTTCCACTAAGAGACACCTTGATTAAAACAATGAAATTTAAAAGTTTAAAAAAAATTAACATACCATTGATTTTATTGAATCTTGCCAATACAATATTTTACTAAAATGGTATCAACGTATGTGTTTTAAATACATTTCATCAAAAACTTAGAACTTCACATTGATATTATTCAATTTATAGATGATGACCATGAAATCAATTTCAATAAAATTTTTATATTTAAACTAATTTTTAAAAATACCTGCCGTGTCTTTAAGGCTAAGACAAATAGATAAGCAATGAACCTTTCCCTGAGCAGGTTGCACAGATGATGGAAAACATTACTGCCAATGATACTCTTTATAGATATTCTTTTAGTTTCTATCACATGAGACTCTCTCCTTCAGGGGGATGCATTTTGTGACAAGTTTCAGAGTGCACTAAGAACAAAATGAATAGATGCTAAAAACATATTGTCATCAATCTACCATGTATCTGATTTCAAAACATCTCTGTGTTGGCTAAAATGCATGCCTAATGCCATCATTTTCCCTGAAAAGAAAAATGTACTATATGCCAGAGTCGTGACAAGAAGTCACACCACGGGTTTGAAGTGTCTTGATTAAAGAAAACTTCAGGCTTTATGAAAACCAATATTTCAAATTGTTCTTATATTTTAGGTTTTGGAAGTTTGCTTTTGTTTTTCTAATTGGAGTAATTCACATAGTAATATGTGAATGGATGAGAGGAATCCTTACTTTTGAAAAATGAATGAAATGGAATCGCGAGAGTGCTAGGTGGAAAGGAGACCCAGAAACACTCCTCAAACTCAGAAAATTATCAGATGGATCAATTTTAGGAAAACATATGTAGGTTGTTGAGAATTTGGAAACTGATTACCTGTAACTAACTACATCCATGGGATTCTTGAAATGTTTGGTATATCCAAGGGCACAACCCACAGACAGTGGTTTGAACACTGTTGGTTTAGGGAGACATTATATGGTCAGAAAAGAAGCAGACCTGGGAGAGATCCTTGAGGCAACCCCATTTAATGATCTCTGGCATTAACTAGGGAGTATTCCATCCCAGCATCATTCGGTAGCTCTGCTCTTCCTCACAGGGTCATATGTGTGGCACAACACAAAAATCACCATATGCTCTCATTCTGTCAGTGATTCTGTGTGTGAGTTTCAGCAAGTTGGACCTGACTGTACCTCACTCACCTCATTCATAAAGTTACATAACTGTAACAATCTCACTTATTTTTATAAAGATGAAATGTGTTAATGGTTGTATTCAGAACAGTACTTCGCCTGTAGGAAGTAGTCAGTAAATGGGAGCAATTATTATTTTCAGTAAAAGATGTTCATTATCCCCACTTCTTTCTGATATTTGGTTGAACTCTGGTGTGGCTTCAAACTTGATGCCCTCTGGGAAGGAGATTTTGAGTATAAGACAGGAAAACTTTGTAAGACTTATTCATATATTTTGCAACGGCAATGTGATCCTGGCTCACAGAGCAATGCTTGGATGCAGCATACAATGCTTTGCAATTCGTCATAAACTCTGGAAGGAATCATGTTGAATTATAATAATGTGTACCAAGTTGGGGTAGTTATTTCCCCCGTCTATATCTCATAGAAGTCATTAATGTTTGAGTCACAAGATGGTGTTGTTTTCTTGATATCTTGTAGATGTCCCACAGAGATCAATGATTATTTTTGGAAGCTTACGGAACATGAGCCCCTGAGATACACACACATACAAAAACATAAAGCCTAAACATTTTCCATCATAGCATTTTCAGAAACAGGGGAAGCGATGTCCATCCCACAGGTTGGTTGGTTGGACTACACTCTGGTTTTTGGGAAGGGACATTAGTGATATTTTCTGGTATCTGGAAGCTTGTTATTTTTTTTTTCCTCATGGGAGTAATTTATAATAGCCATGTGTAAGAGAAGGAGGAACTGTAATTGAAGGTAGGGGTGTTACATATTCCTAAAAATCTATCTTAATCCTTTTCTTAGAGACTATTTTAAGAAATTTCACGTTTTGAGTACCCCTTTATGAAAATATTTTCTCTTTCTGTATTGAAAAACAAGCTCAATGCAAAATGGGAACAATTTAACCTGCAGAACCAAGTATCTTGTAACAGCAGTTAGCGTAAGAGGGAAAAGAGTGTGAACAAATCGGAAAGAATGCATTTTGTTTCTCTCCTTCCCTCTTCCTCGTCTCTCACAGTAACTCCATCTATAGAACCTGGTGAACACTGCATGGAGATTCTCCTGACAGTCACTCTGATGCTGAGAGTGGCAGTAAGGGGTTCTCAGGACTGCTCATGTAGGGACACAGACATGGGAACCACCTCAGAAGGAGAAAGGAATGGAGTTATTTTCCCCTTGCAAAACACTTTGAACTGTCTCTCATAGTAAGTTATTCAACTTGGGTACTATTGACTTTTGGGGCCAGATGATATTTTGGTGTTTCCATGTGCTGTTGGGGTGTGTGTGTGTGTGTGTGTGTGTGTGTGTGTGTGTGGTGGGGGGGGGGTAGACTGTCATGTGCATCATAAAGTGTTTAGCAACATCCCTAGTCTCTACCCACTAGATGTCAGCAGCAGCCCTCCCTGTTGTGACAAACAAAAATGTCTCCATTGCCAATTGTCCCATGGGCATCAGAACAATTCCTGGTTAAGAGCCACTGCTTTAATGGTAATAAACAGCCTAATTTTTCATGCTTAGACTTGAAAACAGGAAAAGGTTTTTAAAATTACATACTACTTTTTTTTGTTTGTTTTTGTGAAGAAGATCAGCCCTGTGCTAACATCTGCCAATCCTCCTCTTTTTTTTTTTTTCCTCAAGAAGACTGGTGCTAGGCTGACATCTGTGCCCATCTTCCTCCACTTTATACGGGACACCGCCACAGCATGGCTTGCCAAGCGGTGCGTTGGTGCACACCCGGGATCTGAACCAGCGAACCCCGGGCTGCCACAGCAGAGTGTGTGCACTTAACTGTTTGCACCACCGGGCCGGCCCCTACATACTACTCTTAACTCAGAAAAAAACAAATAACTCGCTTTTACTGGCTGTTGAAGATAGATACCATATCATCAAAATAATTATTTGTTTTCAAACTGGGATTGCTTTTTTTTTTAATTTTATTATTTATTTATTTATTTATTTAT
The DNA here is from genome assembly GCF_057802395.1 of Ceratotherium simum simum. Taxonomy (NCBI): domain Eukaryota; kingdom Metazoa; phylum Chordata; class Mammalia; order Perissodactyla; family Rhinocerotidae; genus Ceratotherium; species Ceratotherium simum. The sequence continues at coordinate 18,218,473 of NC_141933.1, forward strand.
TTATTTTGTTTATTGCAGCAACATTGGTTTATAACATTGTATAAATTTCAGGTGTACATCATTATACTTCTATTTCTGCATAGATTACATCATGTTCACCACCCAAATACTAATTACAACCCATCACCACACACATGTGCCGAATTATCCCTTTCGCCCTCCTCCCTTCCCCCTTCCCCTCTGGTAACCACCAATCCAATCTCTGTCTCTATGTGTTTGTTTATTGCTGTTATTATCTACTACTGCTGGGTATTTATCCAAAGAACTTGAAAGCACCAATGTGTAAAGATACATGCACCCCTGTGTTCATTGCAGAATTATTCACAATAGCCAAGACTTGGAAGCAACTTAAGTGCCCACCAAGGGGCGAATGGATAAAGAAGATGTGGTATATATACACAATGGAATACTACTCAGCCATAAGAAATGATGAAATCCAGCCATTTGCGACAACATGGATGGACATTGAGGGTATTATGCAAAGTGAAATAAGTCAGAGGGAGAAGGTCAAATACCGTATGATTTCCTTCATTAAATAGTAGATAATAACAAACTGGGATTTCTTAATGCACATATTCTTCACCTCTTTGAAATCATTTGAAGGATGATAATAATACCTGGCTATGTTGAGTTTTGGTCCACATTCTCTTACCTCCAGGAATAACCAACCAGTGCCTCTACAGTCATGTATATAACCACCAAGAGTCAGGAGGGAGAAGAGGAATGAGAGTGTTCTCACCCTCTGGTGGCATTTTCTGTTTGTCAAAGGCCTTGAATGTATCCTTCTCTTATTAAAATAATCATACCCTCCTTCCCCACTCTACTCCATACATCTTATGTTTTGTGAGAATTCAGGCATGTTTCTACATTTTTTTAAATTAATTGGAATAAAATATTTGTGTCATGAATGTTGTGAGGATTAAATATACAATGCAACTTATATAAACATATATAATATTCTGTCTGTGCAATCTGGCTTACTATTTTTTAACTTGCTATTTTATCATAGTCAATTTGCAGGTCATTAAAAGTTCTTCAAAAATATTGTGTTAACAGCTGCATAGTTTTCCATAATATATATGTACCATAATTTTAGCCATTTTCCTCTTGTTTGACACTTTATTTCTAAGTTTTATTATCATAAATAATGCTGCATTGCAACATCAAGCATTTGTGTTAATAATTTCATATTCACATCTTCGATTAGCTCTACAAATAGATTTAAAGCAGTGAACTCATTTGTCATAAAAGTCTTTATAAGGCTTCAGAGTCATAGTTACAGAAATCCAAGTACCAATTCCGTGAATTATGGTTGACATTGAATTGCATAATTAACAAAATAAATATGCTAATTTTGTAGAAAAAGTGTTAATATAGAGTCTAAAAGCTACTTTCTCCATTTAAAACATATTGAAAATAATTAACACTTGTAGGTTAACATTCTTAAATCACCACACTTCTCATCATTTCGGTGGAAAAGAGAGAAGGGTAGTATGTATTATAAAAAATTATTTTCCCGGGATCCCAATTTTTCCAGTACTGATTAAAGGGAAAAAGAGATTTGAATTTCATAAGATAATATGGTAATTAAATAATACGTGCTATCTTTCTAAGGATTCAGTTTCAAGCTCTAAATTGTACAGGACTAGTTTAAGGAATCATACAGCCTCTTAGGGATGTGAACGCTTTTGTGTGATCTGTGAATTAAACTGTGAGCTCTATTCATTTGTATGCCACAATGTCTGAACTTTACCTAAACTTCACCAAAGCCATGCCCTATTTCTTTGCTGAAAAATATTAAGTATCCTACTTATTCTCTTGTCTTTTTCAGGAGAGACTCAAAACTGAAATTGGGATCATATAGGGTAGAATTAATATTTTTATTAATATTTTATTAATATTTTTTCTCCAATCTCAGTAAAATGGGGACATGGGCAAGGAGAACTGCACCGCTGTGGCAGAGTTCATTCTCCTGGGATTAGCAGATGCCCCTGAGTTTAGGGTCTTCCTCTTCCTGGTGTTTCTTCTCATCTATGGAGTCACGGTTTTGGGCAACCTGGGCATGATTGCGCTGATTCAGGTCAGCTCTCGGCTTCACAACCCCATGTTCTTTTTCCTCAGCCACTTGTCCTTTGTGGATTTTGGTTACTCCACAATCATTGTGCCAAAGATGCTAGCTAACACCTTAAATGAAGTCAAAGCCATTTCCTTCCTGGGCTGCGCTCTGCAATTCTCTTTGTTTTGCACGTGTCTGGTAACTGAGGTCATCCTGCTGGCTGTGATGGCCTATGACTGTTTCGTGGCCATCTCTAACCCGCTGCTGTACATGGTCACCGTGTCCCGGAATCTCTGTGTGGAGCTGGTGTCTGGCTGCTACCTCTGTGAGACTGTGTGTTCTCTGATCCACTTGTGTTTGGCTCTTGAGATCCCATCCTACAGGTCAAATGCGATTAACCACTTCTTTTGTGATCTACCCCCTCTCTTATCTCTTGCTTGTTCTGACGTCACTGTGAATGAAGTGTTGCTCTACATTGCGGCCACTTTCAATGAGATCATCACCATCATGATCATCCTCACCCCCTATTTGTTTATTCTCATCATCGTCCTGAAGATGCGCTCTGCAGAGGGAAGATGCAAAGCCTTTTCCACCTGTGCTTGCCATATCACAGCCATCCTTGTCTTCCATGGAACAATCTTTTTCATTTACTGCCGGCCCAGTTCTGGCAACAGTATAGATACTGACAATGTGGCCACGGTGTTCTACATGGTAGTGATTCCCACGCTGAATCCTCTGATCTACAGCTTGAGAAACAAGGATGTGAATGAAACTCTCAGTAAAGCCAGGGGGTTGAAAATATTTTCCTGGAGAATATTTTCTTAGCAGGACTCAGAGTCCCAAAGTAGAGGCTGTTGGAGCGTTAAATCAGCGGGCTTCAGTGTTGGAGTGGAGATAACAATCAAGAGGTAGGTAGTTATGAGTGAGTCTTTTTGATTCACTTATCTTTGTGCCTCTTCCGTGGACAAGGGTAGGACTGAGCATATTTCAAATCTGGTAGCCTACTTATTTGCTTTTATTTAATCTAAAATGATTTAAATTAGTATGGTTATTGGACAAAGACAATTTAGTTTGCTGTAAGCCTTCATAAGCTTAATGAAGAAATCATGGGTCTCATTTTATTTCAGTATCCATTGTGGAAAATATGATTCAATTCCAAATTGAATTCCTGTTATTTTACGATGAAGAACACACCTTTCTCAGTGTACGCACAGAATGAGATTCTCATATGTGTATATATCCTGTTTGTTGTTTATTTCTTGCTTCCTTTATTATTTTTTGTTGCTGTTGTCATTCCAATGTCCAGTGTTTTTGCAACTTCTGGTACTATCATATCTGCAAAATGGAGACATTAGTAATAATGATTTCACAGACATCTTAGAAAAATTAAATTACATGTCATGTGCAAGAGCTAAGAATAATTCCTGACATATAATTAGTTCTCTGTCACACTGTCTCTGTGTCTCTCTCTACCTCACTCTGTCTCTCTGTCTCTCTCGTATAATGTATTTTACTATATATAGTATATTTATATATATTTGCAATCCTTTAATAAGCATTGTTATGAGCAGCAGCATTTATGACTTAGGCCTCTTTTTTTACTTTATCTTTCACATCTCATCTTCATACTTATTTTGCAATATTGTGGATCAAATGCTTATGGTGACTGGTAAGTGGACTTCTAACCTCTGTTTGTGTTCTGTGCTGTGTCTTTGCTCTTGATGAAATGACCCTTTTCACTCTTTCTCTATATGTCTAAACCACATTTCTTCTTTCAAACCTGATTCACATGCACCATTCAGAATTTGAGAAGGGGGTGAGGGACAGGCATGAATTACTGAATTCCATTACATGAATTACTGAATCACAGAGATGTAGATACAGTGTAAAACTTTACTTCTATATTTTACGTCTTGTGTCAAATAAAATGATACATTCAAAGTACATAAAACAGCAAGAAAAAGTGCAGAAAGAAACATTTTCTCTATAAGAATATATATTTATATATAATAAGACTTAGAAAACATCCTAATGATGATTTTATTCAAAAGATAATTTTATTTCTGTGTCAACCTAAAAATTAGGGACAAATGAGCAAAAAAAGAGGAATTCGAAAAATAGAAGCATTTAATGTTCAATGGTTTTTAAACTCTTTTATGTGAGGTGTCTGTTGAGTTTGCTCCTACTTCCACTGGGCATTCATGTTTTTCATAATAATTTACAAGACGTTTTACATTTTAAAAACATTAACCTCTGAGTATAATATTTGCAAAGTATCATAATCTGGTATGCCATTTAATTTTATGCATTAGGTATGCTTTTTATATATAGTTTACGTTTTTGTATGTTCTATATTCAATTTTTGGCAACTTTTAAAAAATGAATGCGGTGAAAATAACTCCTGCTCCATTCTATATTTTATCTCATATTTGTATGATTTTTTACTTAAATTTTAATAAATATTAAATTTATTGGTTTTTATTTATTTTGTGTATATTTGCTGAATTAATGAGTACTTACAAAGTTATTGTCCAGCTCCCCTTCCCAAACTATATAGTAATGTTTACAACACTTTTTATTGAGAATCCTTTTCTTCCCTATTGGTATGTAATATATCCAGTAACATATATTAAATTCTTTAACACATTATGTTCTTAACATTGATCTTTCTGCTAGACTCTGGATAATATCCCACAGTTCCTACTCCATCTTCTTTAATAAAGAGTAAAGGATATATTATTTTATAATGTTATTTAACATTCAAAATGCAAAATTATCTCTGCAAGACCATTGGTATGATGCAAGATTGTAAAATATACTACCTGTCTTCTATTAGCCATTGCCATATTACTAAATGGACAGAACTACATTGTGCCTCCAGCTGGATACAATAATCTGCCATGAGGGGAGAACATTTATTAACAACAAAAATTAAACATCACTTTTAATGGGAACAAGTTGCAGAGTTCCTTGCAAATGTTTTTCTATAGCAGTTGATTTATTTAATATTCACACTCCAAGAAGTAAATTAACTCAATCATGTGATTATTTACTCATACCAGATTAAAAATGGCTTTTGGAAAGAATAATCAATAACCAGCAAAAAGTCATGTTCAGAAATTTTTAAAAATTGAATTAAACATTTCAACAAATAACCAACTTAGGAACTGGGGAAACAGATTTAAAGGTTAATATGACCCATATTCTGAAGTTTTATTCCCATCTACCTACTTGTTTAATTATTTTAGAATCTCTTTGATGGTATATGCATTCTAAGCAGAATTATTTTTGAAAATATAGGAGTTGGAGCTTGTTCAAGATATTGCCAGACCACAGCAGAATATAATTTACACTTTTAAAGTTAGTATCATCCATATCAGTATTTATTTGTTTGTTTTGATTTTTTAGGTCACCAAGGAATGATATTTAGCTGAGGCACACGCAAAACAAATGAGCAAACAAATAACAAAAACACTACAAGCTATTCTACAGCAGGGTTTGCTTATATCGCTATCTGTGATTTTAGACAAATCCACTAGACTCTGTGGCCTCAGTTTCATCCACAGCATTTATTTTGAAAGACAGGACTTTGACAGGAGTAAACATCATTTTATTTTCAAATTAGATGTAACGTTTCCATGATTATCCCAACTGGATAGATGAGAACACTGTTTCCAAGTTTCTCAGGAATGCCACCTCTGAAACGTTTCTCACCACACACTCTTCTTCTCTGTGTCCATTACCATTTCATGGTTCAAGTGTTATACAATTCACCATCACTAAATGTCTGCCCAGAAATAATCTTTACTCATTCAACTGTGAGACAATTATTTCTTTACCATTAATTGTAAGATACATCCAACCTCAGAGATGTTATAACAAGTGAAAATATATCTTAGAAATAGATGAAACATAGTATGGATTCAAATGCCAATGCTTTTCTTTAGAATTCTGTCAGGAAAAAACAAAACAAAATGAAACAATTGAGTCCATATTGCATCTTGCATTTTAAATTTAATTCTCCTAGCTAAATCAAGGCTTTCCAGCCCATGACTATTTGATCCTTACACTACAGGCCAAAGGTCAGTATAGCATAGAAGAAGGATCAGAAGACTAGATTAAAATGGAGATCCTGGTTTGGCTGCAGCAATGAATACATGGATTTGAACAGTGAGCTGATTATTACTCGTGATGTGGAGTATCGGAGTCATCCCAAATATTTCAGATGAAGAAAATAAAGCTAAGGATTCTGCTTCAACAATACGCATATATGTGTGCATCTATTCTTGAGTAGACATAGAAATATGTGAGGAGGATACACAAGGGGAAGACTGATTGGTCATGATATCCAGGAAATCACACTCTAGCTGGAGAGGAAGTTGTATAAATATATAGACTGATAACTACTGTTATCACAACACACTGTGGTCCAAGCAATGAATAGAGGGTGTTTAACAGAAATTGTGACTTTCAAAGAATGAAGACTTTTGTCTGGAGAAGTTAGAAAAGGTTTCTTGGAAAGGTTCATGACTCAGCATTGCTTTGTGGATGAAGGAGATAAGTGGTAAGTTAAGGGTATCTAGATTGATGAGACATTGCATAAATGTGCAGATATGTAAAACAGCATATAGATGGATAGATAGATGGCCAGTTAGATAGAGATAGAGATAGAAAAGAGACATACTTATGGAGACAGAAATTTGTACAGAACCTTGACAAGGATAAGTTTAGCAGAGAAAACAAGAGAATAAATTTTAGGAACTTGACTATGCACCTATAAGTGACTATGAGTCCCTCAGATTTACAATCTGGGGTATGATTTGCTCATTACAGCTTTCACTTGTTTATTTTAATTTAGTTTACATTTATTGAATGTATTTATTTTTGGAATAAGTGATATATTCCCATGGTCCACTTCTTCTTTTCTCTCTGCCATGTGAAGAATGTCTAATTTATACTTCCCGAGATATTTTATGCATATTCAAACAAATATCTAAATACAAGTTGATTGCCTTTGAAAAGAGTTATTTTAGTGGCAGTGTGGCAGAGAGATATAAGAGGGTGAATCTATAGGCTTAAAGACAACTTGGAGACTGTTGAACAGTACAAGTGTAAAATAATAAAAATATGATCTACAGAAATGACAATGGTGATAGAGAGGACAGAATCAAGAATTTTGTGGCAATGTGGTATTTTATGAGACTGCAGAGTTCTGGATGAAAGCTTTATGATAAATTAGAAGTAAAGGTAAAATCACGCTGTGAACAGTATACAATATATTTGTTTATCGGGTATCCAGGATGTTTTCAATAACTTTAGAAACTCTAATATACTGGTTCTAGCCAAATGTAGCATCTTTTGGGGACAATGAGAAACCAAATTCCCATTTGTAGTCCCATCGTCAATATATACGGGGAGATGCTCTGCCCCTAATACCGTTAGCAGGATCATAGCGAAGTAGCCGAGGAACCTGAGCAGGGTCTTCCCACCCCCTCAGTGTGGTTAGTGTAACCAGGGGGCAGTGATGCCTTACAGAGACCAGGGACATGGTAGGTACTTAAGAAATATTTCTTGAAAGACACATACTGCATGATCTCACTTATATGTGCATTCTAAAACAGTCAAACTCATAGAAGCAGAAAGTAGAATGGCGGTTGTCAGCATCTGAGGAGGGGGAAATGGAGAAACCTTGGTCAAGGGGTACAAGGTTTCAGTTACACAAGCCGAATAAATTCTGAAGATCTAATGTATACTAATGTGACTGTAATTAACAATACTGTATTGTATACTTGACACTTGCTAAGAGGGTAGAACTTAGGTATTCTCACCAAAAGAAATGAAAATAGTAGTTTGAAGTGATGGATATGTTAATTAGCTTGATTGTGGTGATTATTTCACAATGCACATGTAAATCAGAACATCAGGTTTTACTCCTTAAATGCATGCAATTTTTATTTGTCAATTATACCTTAATGAAGCTAGAAAAAATTTAAAAAGAACAAAGCAATGTACTAAAGAAGAGAAAAATATTTGTTGAGTAAACAAAAAAGATAACTTCTGCTATGACTTTTTATTACACAGAAATTTGGGGAGACTATGAGAACGATCATGGAGTATGAGGAGAAGACATTCAAACGTTCAATTAACTTTTGTATAAAATGTTTCTAAAGCTGCTGTTGTTTTTCACCAGGTTTTCCAAGAATCCAGAATTACATCATAAAACAATCATTAATTTTAATTGTTTGTTTTAAGTCCTCTAGAGAATAAGGCAAGCAATTTTCTCTAGGGCCCTGGTGGCACAGGGAATGGAAGTAGATATAAGAGTCTTAGCATCTCCCCCAGACTAGCTCTCCAGAGGCAGGAGAGGGGCTGCCTTTTCCAATAACAGGTTTTTTTTTTTTTTTGGGAAGAAGGTCAACCCTGAGCTAACATCCATGCTAATCCTCCTCTTTTTGCTGAGGAAGACCGGCCCTGAGCTAACATTTATTGCCAATCCTCCTCCTTTTTTTCCCCCAAAGCCCCAGTACATAGTTGTATGTCATAGTTGCACATCCTTCTAGTTGCTATATGTGGGACGCGGCCTCAGCATGGCCGGGGAAGCGGTGCCTCGATGCGCCACCGGGATTCGAACCCAGGCCGCCAGTAGCGGAGCGCGCGCACTTAACCGCTAAGCCACCGGGCAGGCCCCAAGAGGTTTGTTTTTAGCTCTGAGAAAATATATATATTTTTTTCATGTAAGGTATGTAGGAGACGCCTTAGGTTCAGTCAATTTTTCATGGGAAAAGTAATTTGGGGAAACTTTTGAGCCACCATTAAACATTAAATGTCTGGAACAGGAAGTGCCCTCTTTCTACAGAGCTTTGTACAGAAGGCCTGGCTTAGCTGAGCTCGTCCATAGCAGTGTCTGGAACCACTGTTTCCCGAGAGTGGGAGAATAGAAGGGCCCTGAGAGTTCTCAGGTATATGTCTGTGAGTTTCTGTGATTTTGTGGAAGAGTTGTGCAAGGGAGAATAGTCAGTTATTTAATTAAAATTGAATTCAAAGCAAGAAAATGAACCTTCTGGAGAAATATAATAAACAGGACCTGCTCTGAGATTTTAGAACATGGAAAAAAATATACTGGCTCACAAAGGAAAAAAGAAAAGAAAAAGGAAGAAACAATATGGAAGAAGGTTTTAAATAACACACTTCCCAGATTCCAAGACAATACAAATCGTTTAATCCATATAATAACATCATTTGGGAGATAAGGAACCATGATATTTAATTAGCACATTAGTTTTAAGTTGAATGCCAACAGAAGAAATGTGAAAATTTACCAGAATCAAGGAAATAAATCAGTAGTTCTCAACTACAAGAGATTATGTACCCTCTCTGCCCCCAAGAGGACGTTTGACAATATCTGGCGACATTTTTGATTGTCATATTGGTGGGACTAGGGATGAGGGTGTTACTGTCATCTAGTGGATAGAAGCCAGAAATGCTGCTATACATGGTACAATGCAGAGACCAGCTCCCCATAACAAAAAATAATCCAGCACTAAATGTCAATAGTGCCAAGGCTGAAAAACTCTGAAAAAGTGATTTAAGAAATAATTTCATAATAGTGATAATTGACTGGAAATCATTGCCTTCTGATTGATCGTTAGATCCTTGGATATCTGAATATACAGGGCCATTGAGAAGTCTCAGGCCATAGAATTCTCTATATGGGGCCTCTGACCTTTAGTTCTGAGACATCTGGAACCATCTGGCTCTATATTCGCAGAAACAGAGATGACCATACCAGAAATAATAGTCTGAGAAGAAAATCTTCATTGTAAAGAACTATAATTGAGGGAATTCCTGGTATGCTTGATTTACAGTATTAGAAAGAAGAAAGTTTCAGGGGAACTGGGATGTGTTCCTCACCATAACGTTCTGAGTTGTTCTGCATATAGGGTTGATTTAGCAAACAAAAATACAGAATGCTAAATTTAATATGAATTTCAGATAAACAATGAATAATGTTTTAGTATGAGCACGTCTATGCAATATTTCAGACATACTTATAGAAGAAATTCTTTATCATCTGAGATTCAATTTTACTGGGGGTTCTACCTCGGGACCAATTTGATAAATCCCACCATTCTCTCTGTGTTAAGAACTCCTTTATCATAAATGTCTTTAGAGTGTGGAGACATCTTAACTTTCATCCATATTCTTGACAGGTAATGGAGCACAGAATGAGTATTCTAGGAGCTTTACAGAAAGAGATAAGGTCTAGAAAAGGAAAAAGTCTCTCTCAATGTTTAAGGGTACTTATCATACTTATTTCTGGACAAAGATGTTTCTCTAACTTCCGTTCTCTACATTTCATCTTGATGCAGATCTTCACAACAGCTCTGTGGCCCTCAACACATTCATTGGGCTAGTTTCCATAGTTTTATAGTGTGAAGATTTTCTTTAAAATAGTCAAAAGAATTTGTAAAAAAAAATGTGATCTTTATAAAATAAAAATATAAATATCTCAATTTGTAAAGTAGATCAGGGTCTAGCCTAGAGAGGCGGGTACATGTCTGGGAATTTAAGAATCTGATTGCAGGTTGATCATCCAATATCTATGTGTCATTGGGCAAGTCATGGCTTCTTCAGGTTACTGTGTGCTTACCTGTAGAAAAAGGCAGTTCAATAGATCTTTTTTATGAAAAAACACAAATAATTATTTACTTTGATTTTTGACTTATGTAGTCAAAAATAAGAATGTTAAAGTACTAAACTGTTAAAAAGTTAAAGTACTAAACTGATATTTTAAATATAGATATAAGGAAATATACAGACCATTCTTTATTTCAAAATATATGCACATAATTTTATAGAAATTTAGTCTAATTATAGAAGTTATTTCAGATGCTTCACTTTTCATTAGTAATCATAGGATGGAAAAAATATTTTTTTCATTTTGCTAGACCTTTCTTTGCAGAATGCATGAAATCACTGAGATTAGAACGCCTTACATGAGTATTTGATTACATGTTACCACCTAAATTTCTTGACTTCATAATTATTACATTTGTGTTTAAAGTTATATTTCAGAACATGAACAGAATTAAGTTTCATAAATTTGAAAAAGTAAAGTTAACTAATAATTATTTTCTGAAATGTTAGATATTCTTGTCTTGGATACTTAACACCTACCAGGATTATAATACAGATCCATTTTGTCTCACCTTATGCTCTACACATGGGATAGTTAAGCATGCTGCATGTGTCAATCACTCTCCATAATGTATTATTTCTAAGACTGATTTTCAGATCCTACCATCAGGAACCATGTTTCTGGCAGAGAGAAATATAACTGCTGGGGCCACATTCACTCTCTTGGGCTTCTCAGATTACCCAGAACTGCAAATCCCTCTCTTCTTGGTGTTTCTGGCCATTTACAGCTTCAGTGTCGTAGGGAATCTTGGAATGATTGTGATCATCAAAATTAACCCGAAACTACACACCCCCATGTACTTTTTTCTCAGCCACCTCTCATTTGTGGATTTCTGCTATTCTTCCATCATTGCTCCCAAGATGCTGGTGAATCTGCTTGCAGAAGACAGAACTATTTCATTTTCAGGGTGTATGGTGCAATTCTTTTTCTTTTGCACCTTTGTGGTGACTGAATTAATTCTATTTGCTGTGATGGCCTATGACCGCTTTGTGGCCATTTGTAACCCTCTGCTCTACACAGTTGCCATGTCCCAGAAACTCTGTGCCATGCTAGTAGTTGTATCATATGCATGGGGAGTAGCATGTTCTTTGCTACTCACGTGTTCTGCTATCAAACTGTCTTTTCAGGGTTTCAATATAATCAATCACTTCTTCTGTGAGCTGTCCTCCCTGATTTCCCTCTCTACCTCTGATTCTTATCTCAGCCAGTTGTTTCTTTTCATTGTGGCCACTTTTAATGAGGTGAGCACACTGCTCATCATTCTCACATCTTATGTCTTCATCGCTGTCACCACGCTAAAGATGCATTCAGCTGATGGGCACCACAAAGTCTTCTCCACTTGTGCCTCCCACCTGACTGCCATCACCATCTTTCATGGCACCATCCTCTTTCTCTACTGTGTGCCCAACTCCAAAAACTCCAGGCACACAGTCAAAGTAGCCTCTGTGTTTTACACAGTAGTGATCCCCATGTTGAATCCTCTGATCTACAGTCTGAGAAATAAGGATGTCAAAGATACAGTCAGGAAAATAATGAAAACAAATTTTCATATTGAATGCATGCCTTGGTAAATATTTACTTCAGTTTTTGCAGAACACCTTTCTGATTTTTGAATAAACTGTGTATCGAATTCGTTTTCGAAAGTCATTTTAGATTTTCAAAAAGAAAGAACATGAGATTTAGGTTAAAGAGACTATATCTGGCTCTGATTGTATAAACCAGAGAAGATCAATTATCCTGACTCCATCTTATTTACAAAAATGATATAATATGATTTAGTTCAAAAAGTGGTGTGTGGAACAAAAGAAAATGTAGAGAATATATCTGGTATATTGTATATGTGCAATAAATGCTAGTTCTGTTATCCTTTCTTCCCTGATAACTGATAGACTGTAGGTGCTAGAAAATTTTTTTTATATTTTAAATTTAGTGAAATGGATGACAAGAAAAGATATAGCTTCACTTTCAAAAACCTCACAATCCAGGCTTGTTAGTAAAGATAATAATTAGGTTGGCTGGGAGAGAGAGTGCAAAATCATTTGTGGCTATCAGAGGGAGTGCTTCATAATTGCAGGCTTCTTTAACTTGGTCTTGAAGAATAGGCAAGTTTTTACAAGACGGTAGTTTATTCAAGAGTAAAGAGCGTGAACAATGTTGAAGAGGTGAGTACACAATTAAGTCCATGACTCAACAAATATTTTGAGCTACTATTTTATGCTATGTGCATACAAAGTATCTTATTAGGTGCTCAAGGGAGTGAGAATTTGCATAAATTGTAGCTATTATTCTAAATTATCTCAGGAAAGAGTTCCAGTGTGTAGGATGAAAGGATTTACAAGACGTTTAGGAATATTAGCATGCTTCTTGAAACAATGAGAACAAAAAAAAATATATTCACGTTCTATGGTTTACACTTCCTTTCTATTACCAACCAATCTGCATAAATATATTATTAATTCATATGTCAGCTTGTTCTAGTGTATATCTCAATTTTCTTCATCAGGACTCTCTAGGCAGTCTTCATAAAATAATTGAATGGATTTGTTGTCACTATTGAGAGCTATTTGCTTTCCATTGTCTTGATGGCTGCTTTAAATTAATTCTAATATTTAATTATAATCTAAACAAAGAAAAAATCAAACCTAGATTACTGTGTATATGAGGGAGGATTAATTTCTCCTCTAGCAATTGTCATATTTATTATAAGATGCCCTCCTAGACACAGGTATCTACTTTGGAAATTTTATAACATCATATTGATCTTTTCTTTTCTCTCTTCCATCATTAATTTTTGCTTGAATTGTTTATACATGTTTTCTATTTTGTACTGTTTGTGTCTGAAACAAATTCCACATTTAGTCAGTAAAACACTGAGGGAATAAATTCTAGCTGTTTTTGTGAAAGTAAAATGAAAGCAGGGCTACAATTTTATATTGGTTCAATGAAATAATTAGAAATGATTACATGGTTTTAAACTTGAAATGATAAATTAATATCACCTTTTTTTCTGGTTAATATTTGGATATGTTTTATATGTTCACAAATAACCATCTTCTTCTGCACATTGTCTTTTACTTGATATTTAACTGAACCAGAACAATCATGTATAAGTAGTAGAAAAGTTCTATTGGTCTTGGCTGGAATCAGTCATGACTGATCTGTTCTCAGTGAATAAATCTTTATGTTTTTTTCTATCTTGATAAAGGATGCCTAAATTTTTGTGAAGTCAGAGAAGCAATCCTGTTACTTTTTATTCTGAGGAAATGGAGATACATATTGTACAAGTGCTCTGATTATTGTTTTAAAATTAATGGGTGACATAATCAAGACAATCATTTGAAACTTCAACCCTGCAGGCCTTCAGACTTTTCATTAAATACTGATATAAAATTTCAAGTCTTTCATTTTCTGACTTTAGATTTCACATTATCTTTGGTAACTTCTATACCTGCTATAGAGCATGATTTTTCTTCGTGTAATTCAATCTTCATTGACTCATGTGCTTCTTAAATAAATTAATTAAAAAATCTATATAGCTGTTAGAATTTTCATTTGATTTCCAAAATAACTCATCATAAATTTAATTGAAAAATAAAAATCTAATATCCAATGCACACCATGACTATCTTATGTTCATAATAATTGACTTTAAATAGTAAAGCATCAGATTCAACATCATTTCTTTTATCCTTGAACGTATATTTAACTTCACTTACTCTCCAGAATTATATCCTTTAATAATCATACTAGTATAATATTTTGCAACAAAAATATATGTAAATTGACCTTTTATTTCCTTTGTTGATAAAGTTCTAAGTTATTTTTATCTACACTGAATTATCATTATAATGATCATTACCTTACTTCTAGTCAATAACTTTAATATGTTACACATTTTTGTAAATTTTTCAAAGATAAACAATAAAATGTCATTAGAAATGCATCTCTTAATGATGTTGATCAAGACAAATTTTATTTTTATTTTTTATTTAAATTAGTAAAACTATCTATAGATAAATATTTTTGTTGCTGGAATAATACAGATTTCAGCATACTTAAATTTGATTGTATTACAAAAAGAAGGAAAGGAACACGACTGTGATTTTTTTTGCCATAGGAATGTGACTCAGTATTTTTTAACATCACCCATGTATTAAGTCAAAAACCTCATGAGCCTTTATCATTAATATTTACTTTAATAATTTACTAAGTATAATTATATGCATTTCATTTGCTATTTAAGGTGCATCTGGTAATCTTCTAGTTTTAAAATGAAATTGTTGTGCAATTATTGGAGAAATTCACTTTCTTAATCTTAGAATTTTATAAAAAAGCTTTGCTCTGATTTATTAAATGACAAATTTTTTTTTTTTTTTGAGAAAGATTAGCCCTGGGCTAATATCTGTTGCCAATCCTCCTCTTTTTGCTGAAGAGGATTGGCCCTGGGCAAACATCCATGCCTCTACTTTATATGGGATGCCGCCACAGCATGGCTTGATATGCGGTGCATAGGTCCGCGCCTGGGATCCAAACTTGCGAACCCCGGGCTGCCAAAATGCAGCACGTGAACTTAACCTCTATGCCACCGGGCCGGACACCTAAATGACAATTTTTAAAAAATGTTTTATAAGTTCACTTAGTTGAATCTTCCTTAAGCCAATATTATCAGTCTTCTGGCTTAAGTGTAGAAGACAGCAAGCTAGAAAGAGATTTGCTCCCAATTTTACAGCACAAAAAGCTAAATATTCTGCAAACTTTAAACATTTTGGAGCCCACTGGATGGCTGGGGTCCCTGGCCAACCAACTAACACAAGCCTAGAGTTACCAGTAACAGCATTCCATTGTTAGGGGAGGGGGAAGAATCAGGAGAGAGATCCTCTCTGGGTTACATGTGTAAAGGGAAGATTTAAAGTTTAAAGTGGATTAGATATTGAAAATACATTATAAGCCAACCTCCATCCTAAATATAAGGTAACACTAGAGGAAGTTGAAGCTTGCGGTGCACTGAGGTGGCCATAGTGTTAATAACACTGAAGCCCAGCTCAACTCCTATACTTAATGTTAAGAAAAAGAAGTGAGTTAATTTTCAAGCAAAAACACCATTTACTTCAGTCTCTGTTGTCCAACAAATGATATCCATTCTTAAGCAAAAATTATATGGCAACATAAATAAGCAGAAGAAAACAACTCATTTTGAAAAGACAAAAATATTAACAGAATTAGATACAGATACAACCTAGACATTAGAAACAGCAGACAAACAATCTAAAATAAATATGATTCCTATGGGCTCTAGTGGAAAAAGTAGACAACATGAATGAATAGATGGGAAAGTTCAACAAAGTCATGGAAACTATAAAACTGAATGAAATAAAAACGCTAGAAAAAAATTTTAAAATAACAGAGATAAAGGTTATTTTAAAGGGCACGATAGCTTCGACATAGCAGAGGAAAGATTTAGTGAAATTAAAGATAGATCAATAGGAAACATCCAAAACTATACACACAAAAAAAGAGTGAAGAAAACAAAAGAAAACATCTAACAGCTGGGTAACAATATCAAATAGTAAAAATTATAATTTGATACTCAGAAGTAAAAGAGAAAGAGGTCAGGGCAAAGGGAATATGTGTAGAGACAATGGCTAAGAAATTTCTGAAATTAACAAAAGACACCAAACCCAGATCCAAGAAGCTCAGAAAACACAAAGTAGAAAGAAAACACACACACACACAACACAGAAGAAAAGAGTGTAAAAGAGAAAATATTGAATGCAAGAACCATTACATATTGAGCAGGACTTTTCAACCTCAGGAATATTGACATTTTCACTGGATAATTTTTATTGGGAGGCACTATCCTGTGCATTGTAGGCTGTTTAGCAGCATCCATGGCCTCCACACACTAGATGCCAGCAGTACTCCCTTGCAGTTGTGGTATTCAAAGATAGTCCAAACAGTATCAACTGTCTCCTGCGTGTTTGTTGGAGCAGGGAGGGCGGAATTGGGTACAAAACCAAATCCACTTTAGAACAGCTAATCTAAAGGAAAAAAAATAAGCATTACAGTAGATTGTTTTGTTAGAAAATGCGACAGAAAATTGAAAATTTTAAAAGGGAAACAACAAAAAATCAGACTCCAGAATGGTATACACGTGAAAATATCTTTCAAAAGTGAAAGAAAAAACTTCTTTTTAAGAGTAACAAAAACTGAGAGAATTTATTACCTATAGGTGTGTACTACCAGAAATATTAAAATGATTTATTTAGGGACAAGGAAAATACTACCAGACAAAAAATTAAAGCTACACAAAGAAATGAACACTGGTAATTACATAATGAATAAATGTATTTTCTCTTTCATATTTTTAATTGTTCTAAAAAACTGACTGAAGAAAAAAATAGTAATGAAAAGGCATTTACAGTCTGTAAAAGTAAAATATATAATAATAGCATGAGGGATAAGAGAGGACTTAGAAGCTAACAGTTTTATGATCCATAGAAGACCTATGCTTTATCTAAAAAGCTTATTGTAAACTCCTAGAAAAACATTATAATTTTTAAAAAAGTAAAGATAATAAGTAAATAGAGGAGGCAAAAATAAGTGGAATTACAGAAAAATTCTTTCAATAGAGGACAAAAAAGGAAAGAAACAAGGGATAGATGAAACAAAGGGAGTTAAGGTATAAAGATGGTAGATTTAATTCAGCCGTATAAGTAATTACATTAACTATAAATAGTCTAGACACCCAAATTAAAGATAGAGATTGACATTTTGGACATATAACAAAACAAATCTCTGCACTATCTGAAGATATCTTCTTCATTATAAAGGCATATTGAGTTAAATATAAAAAACTAGAAAATATCTCATGCATGGATACATTAACATAAAACAAAGTAGAACAAAACAAAGCAAAAAGCAAAAAACAAAATCTCAACAGGATTTTTAAATTAATTGACAAGCTGATTCTAAAATTTATACAGTAGGAATTAGAAAAGACAATCTTGAAAGTCACACAGTCATTGGAAGAATCTCACTACATGATTTCAGTACTTACCCTATAGCTAAAGTAACTAAGAAAATGTGGAATTAAAAATATAAACATATATATCAATGAAATAGTGCAGGATCCAAATACAGATGCACACCTAAATGATCAAATTATTTTCCACAAAAATACAAAATCTGTACCATGGAGAAAAGATAGTCTTTTAACAAAAGATGTTAGATCATTTAAATATCCATATGCAAAAAAATGAACTTCGATCCATAAATCACATCATATAAAATAATTAACTTGAATGAGCATAGAATTAAATGTAATATCAAATTTATAAAACTTCCAGAAGAAACCATAAGAAAAATTCTTTGTAATTTCACATTGGACAGATATTTCTTAGATATGAATTCCAAATCATGATCAATAAAAGAAAAGTGATGTGAGATGTCACCAAAATTAAATACTTTGTTCTTCAAAGACCACTGTTGAAAGAATGAAAAGACTAGGCACGAAATGGAAGAAATTCTTTCCAAGCACACAGAATAGACACGTAATGGAAGAAATTCTTTCCAAGCACACATCTGATAAAGGATTTGTATCTAGGATATAGACAAAACTCTCTAAATTAAACAACACACTTCTAAATAAACCAAAGGTCAGGGGCCGGCCTGGCGCAAGCGGTTAAGTGTACGCACTCTGCTGCGGCAGCCCGGGGTTCACCGGTTCGGATCCCGGCGTGCACCGATGCACTGCTTGGCAAGCCATGCTGTGGCGGCGTCCTATATAAAGTGGAGGAAAATGGGCATGGATGTTAGCCCAGGGCCAGTCTTCCTCAGCAAAAAGAGGAGGATTGGCAGATGTTAGCATAGGGCTGATCTCCTCACACACACACAAAAAATAATAAAAAATAAACCAAAGGTCAAAGAAGAAAGCACAAGAGAAATTATAGAAAAATTTGAATTGAATTAAAAAAGACACGCAATCTATAAAATTTTAAAATATGCTTCTAAAGTTCCTAGAGGGAACTTAGGACTTTATCTATGTTAGGAGAGAGGAAATATCTCAAAACTAGAACCTTCGTTTCCACATTTAGAAAGTACAAAGAAGAATGATGAACCAAAAATAAACAAAAATGAAAGGAATGATATAATAAAGACTAGAGCATACACCAATAATATAAAAATGAAAAACAATAAAGAAAATCAAAGAGGAGTATGATTTTTGAAAAATCAATAAAACTGAGAAAATTTTACCTAGAATTACTAAGAGAAAAAGGCAAGATACAGAGTAATATAATCAGGACAGATATCGACCTTGCAGAAATTAAAATGACTATAGTGAATATTACAAACAACATATGTGAACAACATTAGTCAACTTAGATGACATGGACAAAATCCTAAGAAGACAAAATTACCAAAACTGACAAAAGAAGAAATAGAAAATCTGAATAGACATATAACAAGTAAACAAATTGAATTTGTAATTAAAATATTCTCCCCTCCTATGAATATCCAGACACAGCTGGCTTCATTGGTTAATTTTACTAAACATCTATGTAAAAAAAATACCAATTGTTGATTAACTAATGTCAAAAATAGAAGAGATCCTCTTTTCAACTCATATTATTAAGCCAGTTTTACCCTGATAACAAAGTCAAAAAAGAAACACGAGGAAAGAAAAAAACAACACAATATTCCTTACAGTTGTAGACACAAAAATTCTCAGCAAAAGTATTAGCAAAATAAATCCAGTAATACATACAAATGGATAATAAATCCTGACCAAGTGAGATCTATCCCAGGAATGCAAGATGGGTTTAACATATGAAAAGCAATTAATGTAACACGTAATTTATGGAGAATAAAAGACAAAAACCATATGGCCATGTCAGTAAATGCAGAAAAATATTTGACACAATCCAACATCCACTTAAAATAAAGATTTTCAAAAAGGAGAAATAGAGAAAATTACTTCAACCTACCAAACTTGCTTCTAGCATCACACTTAATGGTTAGGTAATGAGTGATTTCCTCCTAAAGTAAAAAACAATGCAGATGTCCACTCTCAGTACTGATGATAAATAATAGATAATAGATAAATAGATAGATAGATGATAGATCTATAGATAGATAGATGATAGATAGGTAGGTAGATAGATAGATAGATTAATAAATCAGTCATCTGGATTTGAAGTAAAATTCATTTTATTCATAGACTATGTGATCTTTTAAGTAGAAAATCCTAACCATTCCACATACACATACAAAAACCACTAGAGTAATTGAGGTTATCACTGTCACAAGATACAAAATCAATATACAAAAACAATTTTAGTTCTATATAGTAGCAAATAACACCTGAATGTGAAATTAACAAAACAATGTGATTCATGATGACATAAAAAAATACTTAGAAATGAATTTAATGAAAGGAGAACAGTACTTAATACTGAAAAGTACAAAACATGGTAATTGGTACCGGCATAAGGTAGACAAATATATCAATATAATAGAATTGATTATCCAAAAATAAAGACATTAATGGTTGATCAATTTTTGACAAAGTTACCAAGGCTACTTATTGAGGAAGGATAATCTTTTCAATAAATAGTGAAGAGTAATTGACTATTCACATGCAAGAAAGGTGAACTGAAACCTAAACTTCACACCAAACATAAACACTAACTCAAGATGGATCATAGGTCTAAAGTTAAGAACAAAAAGTACAAATTACATGTCTGATGAAAGTTTTATACCAATAATATAAAAAGAACACTTACAACTAGAGTACAGTCATGCACCACATAAGGACGTTTCGGTCAACAATGGACTGCATACACAGAGGTGGTCCCATAAGGTTAGTACCATATAGCCTAGGTGTGTAGTAGGCTTTACCATGTAGGTTTGTGTAAGTACACTATATAGTGTTTGCACAATGACAAAATCACCTAACGACGCATCTCTCAGATCTCATCTCCATTGTTAAGCGGCACATGGTGGAAAAGAAAGTCAAATGCAATTATTAAAACAGGCAAAATATTTGAATAGACATTTCAACAAAGAACAGAGAATCTAAAAGGAATATTATGAGATAGAAAAAGGTAGAAAGACATGCTATGGGTTTAAGGTGCCTTATTTGAGGAATAAAAAAATCAAAGACAGCCTTAAGAAGAGCAGTATTCCAAGTTATTCCTTTTTTTGACCAACAGGTTTCTACTTATGGGGTTAATACACCAAACATGGGTTGGTGAGAGATTTTCTTTTCTTTTGTTAATTGTGAAAAATGTTATGGGAATGGAGAACCAGAAGTCTCCTCAGCCTTGGATGCAGTCTCTGGTACATCAATTTTAGGAACATATTGTATGGTGGTTGATAATATAATCATTGATTTACTTGAAACTACTTTTCGTTAAAAACTCTTTGTGTACACCCAGTGATACACAGAAACAAGGAGAACACGGCGGCCTAGACTGATGTTATAAAGTCAGAAGAAGAACACACCTGGAACAGATCATTAAAATGATCCCATTTGATGGCTTCCAACATTGGACACGCATTAGGGAACATACAGCCTAAGAGCTGGCTCTGGGTCTGTTCTTTTCCCCATTCAGTCATTTAAGTGGGGAAAAATCAGAGAGCAGCGTGGGGCCTTTTCCTGCCATTTATTTTGAATTTGTCCAAGTTACAACTCAGTGTCTGTGCCGCCATCATTTCCTTTGCAAGATAAGCATAAAAGCAGAATTCTTCTCTTGGCTTGTTGTCATGAAAATTAAATAAGTTAATACTTGTATAATATTTAGAATAGGTTGTAACACATAACAAGTGTCTAATAAGTATAAACTATCATATAGATTTCCGACCAGTAGGTCTATTTTCTTTCTAGTGTTTAAAGGAATTCTGGTGTGGCTTTAGTCACTGTGACTTGCAAGAATTTAGAAGATTTTGTAATATTATAAGAAAGGGAGAAGTCATAAGAAACATTCATGATATTTCAGAATGGCAATACGAGACGGGACCCTCACATATGACACCAGGATGTAGTCTCATAATGCACTATGACATCGGGAAGAAGGCATGTTTGGTTTTAAACAATTGTCTCGCAAATTAGGGTATTCAAAAAAATTCCTGATGATATTCCATAGGGAGTAGTATCTGTGTCTTATGTCACATGTAGTATTCATTTAATTTTAGCTTATTTTTATACCATAGAGATTAATAATTGACTTGGACCTTGAGTGACCAGTTCTCCAAGGGCTTAAATGACAGTATAAATCCCTCACTGTTACTGTACACATCCTAACGTCTTGAGGACCAGGGAGGAAATGTCTCTCTCAGGTATGTTAGCTAGGACTAGACCCTGGTTACTTGAAAATGAAAAGGAATATATTTTCCCAGAAAACAATTATTTTAAAGATATGTCTACCTCATCTGGCTTCTAATTAGAGAATGTTTTAACAGAACGCATATTCCTGTGCATTTACTGTTTAAAATGCTTTTGTCGTTTAGTATTGAGAAGCTGTTGATGGTGAAATTAGAACAATTTCTTCTGTAACATCAAACATTGATGTGTATGAAATACAGAGTAAACAAAATGATAAGTGTGTGTGTCTCTCTCTTTCTTTCTCCCATTTTCCACACCAATTTCTGTCATGGAATCCAGAATTTATGACTGTGGGGGAGCTCACTCATTGTCACCCTAATTCTGAGAGTTGAGTTAATGCCTCCGAGCTGGTCATGGGGAGTCAGGACATGTGAACGATCTCTGCTCAATACATGAGGTGAATTCTTTTGGGTTTACCATAAATTAGTTTCTTATTATCAGCCTAGAACATTAGGAAGAAAATTTTTCAAGTTGATTTTTCTGTTTTAACACTGAAGTGGTCAAATAACTCAGTTTTTTCCTTCAGGTAAGTAACTGAAGGAAAGCAATATTTGCACTTCTTTAAAATTAGTTCAGGATATGGAGAAAACCTCAGATTATGTTTCCAGTCCAGAATCTCTTCACTCAGTTTCATTGTACGTGTGTATATGAAGGCATGCATACATCCCTCCTGCTGTCTAGGAAGAAGGGCAGAGAGTAAAATTCCTCACCTTTCATTTGCCTTTCCTCTAGACAGGCCTCAATGGTATATCTCACTTATATGGAATATGCAATGTAACGACTTCCCCCAACCAACAATTTGAAAGAACTTGGGAAAGTTTTTCTTACCTCCTTTTTGATGTGAATAAGGGACTTAGCTCTCTAGAGTTGTAGGCAAATCAAAGTGATAATACATGATATCTCTATCATATGTGTTCATACCTCTACATATGCATCTTCATTTACCTCCACATGTATACATCAAGTGTACTATTCAATATCTTTTTTTTAAACAATTAACGATCTCCAAAATAAAATTTGAAATAGCATGATAATTTTCTACCCTAGAACTGATGCACCACAGTTTAAAAATTTTTGACAACTAACTTTCCCATTGTTAATACTATAAACAATGCTTCAATGTGGCTTTGTACACTGTTTTTCACAATTTTGTCAATGTAATTAAATATTTATTATAATAGGTTACTAAAAATAAAATTTCTCATAAAAAATATCATAGCACTTTTACTGTCATCAGGGTTAAGACTTTGGATATATGCTGCCTAATTGCTTCCCAGAAAAGTGTGTACAAGAGTTACTTGTTTCTGAGTCATTATGGACATTGATCACTATTATTATAATGAGTTAAATTACTTTGTTAATTTAATAAGGAAAAATGATGGTTTTTGTATATATTTTAATTCTCCTTTTTTCATTCTGCATAATTCTAAATTTAAAGAATTCTCGTGAGCTGCTAATCTCAAAAAAATTGGTCACACTCCCCAATAGGGGAGTTGTACAGGACCTCCTCACCTGCTGCAAATTTATTCTACTGATAAACTGAACCAAAAAAAATAATGTACACTATGGAGGATCACAATAGCTGATACCTTACTTGAACAGAACTTATACATTTTTCAGGGAACAAAGTTTATCTCCATGAGGCTTTAAAATCATTGAATCTATTTCAAATTCCAACAAAACACCTAATTTAATTCATCAACCCAGTTTATTGTGGTAGATAACAGTCGGGAATCATATGAATTTCTGCTGATACTCAATTTTGATCAGTGGGATGCACTGAGACATTGAACATCTTGAATTATTTGACAATTGTGTTTTAAATACACTGTGTTTGATATCAATGTTATATTTTTCTAATGTCAGTATAAATGTGTTGTTGTCTCTCTTGCTCTCTTTTTAGAACAAACACAAAACTTATCATGTGGTTTCCCATCCTGATAATGGTGGAAATGGGGGAGGAGAACTGTACCACTGTGATAGAGTTCATTCTTCTCGGATTATCAGATGCCCCTGAGCTGAGAGTCTTTCTCTCCCTTCTGTTCCTTCTCGTCTATGGAGTCACGGTTTGGGGCAACCTGGGCATGATTGCACTGATTCAGGTCAGCTCTCGACTTCACACTCCCATGTACTTTTTCCTCAGCCACTTGTCCTTTGTGGATTTCTGCTATTCCACAGTCATGCCAAAGATGCTGTCCAGTATCTTAAACAAGGAAAAAGCCGTCTCCTTCCTTGGATGCATGGTGCAATTCTACTTGTTTTGCACATGCGCAGTCGCTGAGGTCTTCCTGCTGGCTGTGATGGCTTATGACAGCTTCTCGGCCATCTGCAGCCCACTGCTGTACATGGTCTCCACGTCCCGGGAACTTTGTATGGTGCTGGTTTCTGGCTGCTACCTCTGTGGAACTGTGTGTTCTCTGGTTCACTTGTGTTTAGCTCTTGCAATCCCATCCTATAGGTCAAATGTAGTCAACCACTTCTTTTGTGATTTACCCCCTCTCTTTACTCTTGCTTGCTATGACATCTCTATTAGTGAACTCATGGTGTTCGTTACGGTCACTTTCAATGAGATTGTTACCATCATGATCATCCTCACCTCCTACTTGTTTATTCTCATCACCATCCTGAGGATGCACTCTGCAGAGGGAAGGCACAAAACCTTTTCCACCTGTGCCTCCCACCTCACAGCCATTGTTGTCTTGCAGGGAACAATACTTTTCATTTATCGCAGACCCAGTTTAGGCAACAGTATGGATACCGACAAAGTGGCTTCGGTGTTCTACACTGTAGTGATTCCCATGCTGAATCCCCTGATCTATAGCCTGAGGAACAAGGACGTGAAAGAAGCTCTCAAGAATGTATTGGGATCCAAATTGCCTTTTGAAAAGCTGTTTTCTTAGCTAGACTCAGAGTTTCATTAGACACCTTTAGCGAGGGGCTTGCTTTGGGTGAATGTGAATGAAAAGTAAAATAGGGAAGTATTTTTTGAGCTGGGGAACAATGCATGTTTTTTTGTTTTCCAGTTGCTAGCTTATTAAGACAAATCTTATCCCCTTTATTGGCGAATTCAAGTGCATCTGCTACCTTTGCTGCTCTTCTCCAATCTCTAGTTTCCTTGAATGGATTTTTGCAGTGATATTGTTAGATTTAATTTCTTGGTTTGAGATAACATCAACATATTTCCAACAAAGTGCATATAAAGAGATATGTCTTTTCCTCATCCTTAATGCATGCAACCATTCTTATTAAATTGAAATTCTTGTTAAATTCATGTTTTTATGTGGAATGAGTATACATTTGTCTCATATTCTCTGTTTTTTCATGAAAATTTGAAGTAAATTTCTTATGTGTTTATATGTATTTCTGAGCATTATTTTTTAGTTTTTTGGTTATTTTCTCTTTTATTATTTTTATTTATATTTGTTATTATTTTTTCAATTGTGAGGTAATAATTTTAGAACTTTTAAAACTTTCTCTTCTGCAAAATAGTGATAATACTCAACTGTTCTAATAAAAATTTCATGAAAATTAAATGATATATCTTAAGTTCTTAGCACTGTGCGTGGTATATGATAACTGATTAATAAATTATCAGTTTAATATAACATAAACTATTGCTACTGTTGTTTTTACTTTTATCTTTTTTTCTCTATTTTACCTGGAGTTTTGATTAAATAAGTGGATCATATGTTTGATGCCATGCCTTTGTTAAGTTTCCATGTCCTTGTTAACTTTTGGGGCTCTGCTGCTATTCTAAGCATTCTCTATACTTTCTGAATCTGTCATATTTTAAACCAATTGCATTAGTTTTCCATGGCTTCTGAAAAAAAATTACTACAAATTTGGTGACTTAACACAATAGACCTTTATTCTCTTAAAGTTCTGGAGGTGAGCAATTTGAAATCAGTATCACTGGGACAAAGTCAAGGTGTCAGCAGGGCCATACTCCCTCAGGAGGTTCTAGAGAACAAATCTTTCCTTGTCTTCCAGCTTCTGGTGGCTGCAGGCATTTCTTCACTTGTCGTATTACTTCAGTCTTCAAGGCTAGCATCTTTAAACCTCTCTCCTCTCCATCTTGACTATATTTTCTTGTGTGTGGGTGCATGTGTAAAATAATCTTCTATCTCTCTCTTATAAGAACACTTGCGATGGCATTCAGAGCACACCCAGATAGTCCAGAATAATCTCCTCATCTCAAAATCTTTAACTTAATTACATCTGTAAGCAACTTTTTTCTGAATAAGATGACATTTACAGGCTCCAGAGATTAGAATCTGATATATATAAGGGTCCATTTTCAAGCTTAACACACCCATCTTATTAAGGTCAAATCATAATTTACCTTTCCTACGTTCCTATAATGTTAATACATCATTTGTTTTCTTACTTTCTTAAGATTTCAATTCGTATTTGTTATTGTCGATATTTTTACCAGAGTCACTTATTTAAATGCAACACAGGTCCTTGTTGCTTTAGTGAAGTAGGAAGAATGCTTGACTTGAGATTAAACACCTGGGTCCAGGTTCGGGTCCACAGGAGAGATTTTGAGGAAGACACTTAAACTGCTTGACCTCAATTCTCTCAAATATAAACTGGGGTTAAGCACTCAGCCTTACAGAATTATTGTTGGACTTAAATATGACAATAAAACTGCAAGGACCTCTCCCGTAAAATGCACTCTTATTAGTGATTCTTACAAAGAAATCTTTGAGGGTAAGGACCATTTATAAATATTCTAGTACCCCTGGTGAAGACAGCTACTCCTTATTTCCTTAAATAAATGAATAAGTAATGACTAAAAGAATGGAGTTATGTTGTGCTTATGATGAAAACATGGGTCTGTATTGGTTTTCATATGTTTTAAATGGAGTGAGATTTCCCATATCACCCATGAGTCTTTGCAATTTAAGACGAAGGTAAGAGAAACATCTTTCACCTTTGGTCCTCCAATTAGAAGAAGATTTCTCAACCTTAGCACTGTTGACATTTTGTGCCAGACTATTCCGTGCTGTGGGTGTCTGTCCTGTGCATTATGGGATGTTTACATGCCTGACCTCTATCCATTAGTTGTCAGGACCACCCCCCACACACATATGTGATGAGCAAAACTGTCCCCAGAGTGTCAAATCTCCCGTAGGGAGCAAAATCACCTGAGTTGGAAGTCATTGGACTAGAGAGCAGTATGCTAAAGCTCTAGTCTCTTCAGAGGAACCTTATTATTAAAGGTTCTTGTGTTTAGGAAACCTTTTCAGCTACCCAGGTGCTTACATTTTAGTCAGTTACTAATTTGATCTCTCTCCAGAATCTAAAATGTCCCTTTCAGAGACCTTGGATGTTAGGGCTTCAGGCACACAGAGTTACCCTCCCTTTAGCATTGATAACTGTCGGTCTCCATCTCCTACTACGATAGAGACACACTTTAATAGCTAAAGATTGATTGTTTTGTTTTATTAGAAAAAAGGATGTATGCTTGACATTCAGCTTCACGAAAACTTGAAATATCAGGTTTCTCTTTTCCTTCCGATTTTACTTCATAGGTAACACCCCTAGTTGTCTGGGAATAATTAAGGTGCTCTGAGTTCGCCTCAAACATGTCTGAAAAGCAACCACATAAAAGTGTCTTTTGCGTTTCTTTAAGTGGTTTTATTTTACATGTAATCTCATCACTCCTTTAATTTTAAACTATAGGGGTCAATATGTTTTTCTTATTCTCTTACTATTAACATCTCAATTTTCTGGTGGGGCCCTGCCTCACCTATTATCAGGAGGTCTTTGTCTTTGCCCCTAATGGGATCTGGAGAAGTGTTCATGGCTAGTCATCAAGAGACCCGGTGATTTGTTTCTGGGTGAACACTAGTAAGCTAATGACTTAACTATGAGATTTTGCAGGAATTATTGGAAAAGAAGAGTTTCTTTCTGCTGAGATTAATCTTCTGGGCAGACAGAGGCTCTAAATTGCTCATATCTCCTTTTGCCAGGATATATATATATATTCCCAGTATTATCTTTCTTGATTAGGCAACACATTCTCTATAAATCTCATTTCCAAGTCTCCAGTCATGTCATGAACTTTCCAATCTCCATGTAATTGCTTATTTTGTTTCCTCTATTGTCTCTCATTCCTTATTCTCTACTTGACAAAATTGTTAATATTGAGTCCAAGTTATCCTCCTTGCTCTGTTTTGTACCTAGAACACCACCTGGCAGAACATATTCACAGAGCGAATGTATTTACTGCATGAAGACTCTCTAATCTCTTCTGGTTTTGAATGGCCAGAATTTCATTTGAACATAAATGCACATATAGCACTTATCAGAGTCATTAACTTCATTCCTAATTGGTTTTCCATCTACATGTGGCCTTTCAAGATATTATCATTTTCAATATCTAGATAGATACATTTTTGCCTCTTTCCAGTTATTCCACCTCCTATCCCATAGAACATTCTGATAATTGTTTGATAAATTGTTTTGAGTTGGCTAAATCAAATTAGATAGCAAATATCATAATCCAATTTTATATATAATGGTCTATCATTTGAGACCCAAATATATTTTTCTTTGAGACATTCTTAGAATGTAAAAAAACACATTACATCATTTCATTTTTGTTTAATCAGCTCCTCAGTAGAACTATTTAATTGCTCACATATCTTTTTCCACTGGGATTTGGATGTCAGAGTGCATGTGTTCCTGAGATCTGGTGTGAGATCGGAAAGCTAATCTCAAAAAACTCAAGGCAAAATATAAAAGGTCTTGCATTATCCTCAGGAACCACAGCCTTCTTAAAAGAGGCACAAATTTCTTCTATGAACACGGAAGGTATGCCCAAATGGATTGTGGAAAATGTCACAATAGGTCAGTTTTTTAGTCTTAACTGCCAAAATTGATTTTTCCAGTGAAAAATGAACTGATGCTGAAAAGAGTGTAATAACAAGGTAAATAAAAGAAAGATTGTGATCTGGTAAGTGTTCTTAACATAATTCTAGGATATTAGAGCTGGATAGGATTTTAAGTGCTCATCTTCTTATAGTCACTAATTTTACACATAGGAAATTGATGTTTTGAGAATAAATATGGCTAGAATAACACTTTTTAAGTCCTCAAGGTATTTTCAACAAAAACAATAGCAACCACAAAAAAAGAACATTTAACACAATATTCTTAAGACAATCCTCAGCATTATTGGGCTCTGATATGGAATATAAATATGAATACAATTCTCATGATCTATTATTCCTTTTTAAAAGTTGTATAGATTTAGATATAAATTAAAGCTGACCAGATTTGTTTATTATGTTGTTTATTCTAACTTATGGTAATGCATTGGTATCAATAGTTATCAATACATAAGTAAAAGGCCTGGGGTGAGGTTATGGGGTTGGCTTTAAGGGAATAGAAAGTAAGTTACAAAAGTAGTGACTAGGGCTAAATATATAGAACTTATTGCAGGAATATAGAAGTTTGCTGAACTCTTTTGGAAATCTCCATTTTCGTTTTCATCTGCCAATTGCAAAGAAGAACAGATGATTTGGCTTCTCTTTGGACTCCTCTTAATTTTTTGTTTCTTGTATTCTTTGCCCCTTCCATCATTCCATTTGGCTTTTATATTTCATTTTTGAATGCTGCAAGTTTCTTTCAATCTTAAAGCATGTAAGATCATTACATGAAATTGAAAGATCATTACAAGTAAATATTCTCTATATAAATTAATTTCTTTATTGCCTTTAATTATGTGATTTAAAATAAGGGGTTTAACGGAAAACAACTTCAGCAAAGAGGTGGTTCCTCATGGCTCATACCTCAAGCTTATTTAAGCATCGTCCCTTAAGATAAGCCTCTTCCTTTGATACCTACTTTTTAATAGCCATTCTTCATAATTACCAAAGGAGAGGATGGCACGACAAAGAAACATTTCCATCCTCCCTTCTCTTACTATCCACTGGACATAACTATACCTTTCCCTCGCCCTCACAGCAGTGGCCATTGCTCCACTCCTAGGTCAATTGGCAACCTTGTCTCTCAGGTTTGTAGACAGGTATAGATGGGCTGTCACTCAATGAGAGTTCATATGTTCTAAGGAGAAAACCACATGTGTTTCAGGAAGAGAGAACTCTAAAGAGTTGACTAGTAGCTCAATGATGCTGTCTTTCTCCAATTAACCCTTTGTTTAGAGCAAAAAGGAATCCTGGTTGATAACAAAATAAGGAATATTAATGTCTAGTGAAGCTCAAACTTGTCTTTATGGTTGAATAATAACACAATATTTATCGAATGTTTACTATATGAAAAGCACTCTTCAAAATACTTTATGTAATAGCTCATTTAATCCTCTTTATTACCCTGCAGACAAGTGTTCCTGTAATATGCAGCTTACATATCAAAAAATGAAACTATAGAGCTGAAGTCCTAAAAATATTAAGTGGTAGAGCCGGATTTAAACCCAGGCAGTCTGGGTCCAGGGTCCCTGCTTTTAATCACCATAACATGCTGTCTCTACTACTGCATCAAAAGAAGTAAACCCGCCTCTTCTAGCACATACTCTAAATGAAAACTTAAGTTAGTTTTAAACTAACATCCCTATATCAAATTTAGCACATTGAGATTTTGGAAAATAATGATATTATTTGCTACAATCTTCTTCCTAAATTCCACCATCTCTGACACATTTGCATCTCTGGGAAGGTGATATTTATTGGAGAGTGCTCAAGCCCAATGATACAGATTTTCCAGTCTCACCCTGGTCTTTTGATTGCAGAGCTATGCAACCCCAGATTGGTTAATTGGCCTGAAATCATCAAGTCCTTTTCAATATAATTGAGACATAATAAATTCTTAACATATTTTAACAAGCTGTGGGAATTAAATTAGATGTGAAAATACTTTGAAAATTATAAAATGAAAATATGTTAATGCCAGATATGCACATTTACCCAGAATTCACCTAATTTAGCTAGAAACAGAATAAGGGTAGAAAATAAACTTTGAGTAATAATATGAAATCTACAATCATTATTGTCTCTGTATGTCATTTTCTGTACCCAGGGAGTAACTTCCCAGATAGTTACGCTCTGCTTATTAACTCTAAATGTATACAAATTTTAGTAGAGACATTTAGTTTTATTAAAAATCTGGAACAGATTGAGGAAAGAGCAGGGGGTAAGATTTTGGTGATGTTTTTAGATGAAGTTCTGAGATGGAGGCCGTGAGATAAAAGTGGAAATATATGTCAAATCTAAAGGTATTTAAATGCCGTGCTTGTAGGGGACAGGGAATTATTTAAGGGTTTAAGCAAGAAAGAAACATAATACAAAATCTGTCTTATACAGGTAACTCTTACAGAGGTTTATGGATATATTTTGCAGCATATTTGAAAGTAGGGTGGCAATTGACTGGAGGGAATGAGGCCAATTAAGAGTTCAATTGAGGAAAAGGATGGATGTCATTAAATAATGGAATGTCAGTAATGATAAAGAGGAAATTTTGGATATCTGCCACATTTCTAATATTGAATCAATGGTTCTTGGTTGGTTTTTAGCTGGGGGAAGTTTCTTATTTGGACAAGCAATGTAGGTGATAGAGATGTATACCAAGATAGGGATCATAGATGGGCATAAATTCTAGAAAGTGATACTAATTAAATATTGTTTTAGGCATGCTGAAATGTACATGTGCCTATATGATAGCCAACTTTGAGTTGGACAGACGCTTTCAGAATAGGTATATGAAAATTATTACTTTATAGGTGGTATTTAAAAAAAGGCATATAATTAAGTAGGAAGAGTGTACATGGTGAGGAGAAAAGTAGGTCAAGAATAAAACCCTAGGAAAGTGCCACCATCTGTGAAGAAGGCTGAGTAGGGGTGTATTGAGATTAGGAGTGAAATCAAGAGATGTGTATAGAAGCCAAGAGAAGAGGGGATTTTAAGAAGAACGGAGAGGTCAAAGCTATCACCTGGAATAGAGAAAAAAAGTTCATTATATATTGAAAAATCTTCAGATGTGACAGTTAGGATGTAGTTTGGGATCTGGAACAAAAAGGGTTTTATGTTGTTGGGACAAAGATCCTATCTCAGCAGACCAAAGCGAGAAGGTAGAAACCAGTGTAGATGCCTGTAAGCAAACATTGCAATGAAATGAAGGAAAACAAATGGAAGTAGATACAGGGTAATATTTTTAAAGGTGAAATTGACTTAAACTTTGCTGTGTGATGAAAGTTTATGAGAGAAAGATTAGTACTGATAGTATAAGTATCTTAATTGGCATAGATACTAAGAATTGGATGCACAATTGAAGAGATTAACCTCGGAGAGGAGGGGCGTGTTTCCCCCAGAAAAGGAAGAGAAGGAGAGAGGGAGTCTGATGAATCCAAATGGTGATATGATGACTCAATGAGAAACTTGAAGGTATACTTATTTGCTATTCTATATTATTCTCCACAAAATAGAAAATAGGAATTATTCTCTGGGAGTGAGAAGAAGATGGTAGAATGAGACCTAAAAATAATAGTGAAGGTTTGCAACAGGTAGTAAATGTGGGAAATAGCTGTTAGCAATATGAATTATTAAAGAACAATTACAGATAGATAGATAGATAGATAGATAACATGCATTACATACATATATCACTTAATTATGGCTTTTAGGCAAAGGTAAAATGAATGTGTCAATCATTTTACTTAATTCATCCATTAATAAGTTATAAATGGTATAAAAGACAACTCAAGGAACCACAATATTATAGGTTATGAATTCACAAAGAAATTTACAGATCGATACAAAACTGACTTTTTCCACTGTGAGGAGGGAAATAAACTGTCTCTACACTGGATAAAATGTGCATCTCTGTAGACAAGTATCACTTGCATTGCTGTCAGTTATCTACAAGGTACACATTTGTAAACTAGAGCAAAGACAATGAAAGGCAGAGATAACTCAGAGAAGTAGGTAGGTGAGACTTTTTCAACTTCTTTTATAATTTTTCGGTACAGAGGGCATGGAAACTTTCCTGGATATCATTATAATATTGCCTGGATTGAATTTAATAAATTTGTAAGCATGAAGATTTCTCTAGCTGTATTCTATATCTTGGATTCCAGATAAAATAAAATAGATGTCTGGATTGACTCAGAATTACTATGTTGCCGACCTTAGAAAAGTGAAGGAACAAGATGGTAGGGATATTGAGGCTGTAGAAGGAAATTCATTAACATCTATAATTTGATGAGAAAGGTACTATCATTCTCATATTATAGGCGATGAAACTAAAACTCAGTGATTAATTAGCCTGCCCAAGGTTTCACAATCACTTAGTGAAGTAACTAGGCTTCAGTCACTTATATAACTAAATTAGAATCTTTCTTCTTTCTATTTTACCAGTGAATTTCAAACAACTCTAAGGAGCTCCTTTTTCCTCAGAGACAAAGCCACAACACAACATGAGAAATTCAAAACTTCTGCTCCTCTGTCTATACAAGGCTTCACCTGGAGCAGCAATGCTTTTATCTGTTGTGGATATAAACAAAAACAACACAAATAGGAACAGAGGTTATTTATTGAGAGTTTGCTATTTAGCACTTTGGGTAGCCACAGTCACTTGACATTGGTGGAAGATGGGAGAGTTAAAGAAAGTAAGAGTGAAGGCCAGGTTTAGGTTCAGCAACTGGTTTGAGGGAGGGGCCTTTTAATTTGAAAAACAATAGCTTTAAGGAACAGAAGTGGTGAATTATGAATTCAATAAAAAAAATGAAAACCTATGCATTATATTACAATAACTGTAGATATGCCTAGGTGCTGTCCGGATGCCCAAGTGGATTTAGAAGTACTGTTTTACTTATTTTATCTTTTTATTTTTCTGTTAATGTTGAGGTTATTATTAATATTGCCATCATTACTCTGTCACAACTTCAGAAATCCAGGACGGACAAAGTGAATGGAGTTGAAGAATGGCACTGTGAAGACTGAGTTCTTTCTCTGGGGATTTAGTGACCAACCAGAACTTCAGAGGGTTCTTTTTGCCGTGTTTTTTTCCATCTATTCTCTTACTTTGATGGGGAACCTTGGAATGATTTTATTAATCACAATCAGTTCCCACTTGCACATCCCTATGTACTTTTCCTCTGCATATTGTCCTTCATAGATGCATGCTCCACTTCTGTCATTGCCCCCAAATTATTTGTGGACTTGGTTTCCAAGAAGAAGACCATTTCTTACAATGACTGTGCTGCACAGTTATATTTTTTCTGCTCTTTGATTGACACGGAATCTTTCCTCTTGGCTGCCATGGCTTATGACCGGTACATAGCAATCTGCAGCCCACTGCTTTATACTGTTGTTATGTCCAAGAAGATTTGCTGGCAGCTTGCAGTTGGAGCATTTTTGGGGGGCACCATGAGCTCAATTATTCACACCACTAATACCTTCCATCTGTCTTTCTGCTCCAAACAAATTAACCATTTCTTTTGTGATGTCTCCCCACTCTTCTCTCTGTCCTGCACTGACACTTACATGCATGACATTGTTCTGGTGGTCTTTGCTAGTTTGGTGGAGGCCATCTGCCTTCTAACAGTCTGCATCATAGCAGCTATTCTTAAGACAGTTTCCTGCTGAGGGAAGAAGGAAAGTGTTCTCCTTTTGTGCTTCCCACCTGACTGTGGTCACTATTTACCATGGTACCCTGATCTTTATTTATTTGTGCCCCCGCACTGATCATTCACTGAATATGGACAAAGTGACCTCTGTGTTCTACACATTGATTGAACCTATGTTGAACCCCCTAATTTACAGTCTAAGGAACAAAGATGTCAAAAATGCCTTTAGAATAATGATTAGCCAAAAGTTGCTTTCTTAAGAAAGGTTGAAACTGAGTTTGACAATATTTAAACCTGTCTATTTCTTGACTTTTGGTTCTAACTGATGGAAAAGTCAGTTTAATATAGATGTTCTCCAGTGCTGTGGGTAATGAGGCCTCAATCACAGAATAGGGTCAGAGCCTAATCAGAACCAGGCCGTCTCACATCACTTATCTCATGTTTAATTCTCTATCATTTTTAAGTTGATGTTTTTATCACACTCATTCATTGTTAGTGGGAGTGTAAATTAGTGTTGTCTATGGGGGACAATTTGCTAACATTTTCTATGGAGGATAATCCATCTAACATATGAAAATTAAATGTGCATGCACCATTTAAACCTGTAATTCCACTTTTAGGAATTGAACCTATAAAAGTTTACCATTTTCAAAAGTATACATTGCATCATAGTTCGTAGCAGCAAATGACTGAACACAATCTAAATTTCTATTAATAAGGGACAGGTTAAAAAAATAAAGTTGAATTTTTTAAATATTTATTAAAGGGTAGATTTGCCCTTCGCATAATGTTCTAAATCTCATATTCTTACTCCTTTTCACTCCCCATCCTAAATTTTTAACACAATTACTCTCAATACTGGATAAGCCATTGACATATCACAACCCTCTTTCTGTGAAAGAAAATAAAGATAGTTGATGGAGACTCTTTTTCAATTAATTGTTTCCATGTGAATATGTGCACCTTTTAGCTTAGCCATTCAAATTGTACTCACTGGAAAAAACCTTCCTCAAATATTAATTCCTATATGATTTTTATGACACACTCTTCAATTACAGATGACAATTCAAGTTCTAAACCTTACCGGAATCTTAAATGTTCTAAGACTCAGCATTTTCTGTCTAATCATATAGTTATTTGTGTCTGTTCTACCTCTCTACTAGATTTATTCATTAATTATTATTCTTTATGGATCCCTTGCCTCTTTATCACATTATCTTCCCCAGTGTAGATATTGAATATTTTTTTATGAAATAAACATTAATAAGCTTACCATGAATTATTTATAATTTAGGTTATATGCCTATATAGAAACTATACATTTCTCTTGCAGTTTTTTTGGTTCATGCTCCAGAGAAGTACTCTACACACAGGTGACTATTACAAGATATTGTCAAGTACAGTGGGAATTTAGAAAACAATTGGTAAATATCAACTAGATAACAGTCTGGCTCATAAAATATTTTCTCAAGAATATATTCAGTCTGAAATCTCTTGATTGGTAGGCAAACAGCCAAAAATATCTGAGGGAAACTATCGTCTGAGAGCCAGAGGTGGGAACTGAAACCAACAAATGGTGAGATGATAGTATGGCCAGCTTCTGGGGCATGACCAATAGAGAAGGTATGGATGGAAAGTCTAAAGTAAGTCCTAACATAAAGGTGAAGTTGAGTAGTGGCAGAGAGAATGACCTAGAGAGTAAAGACTTCTGACAATAATAATGTATGTGGGATTCTAAATCTAGACCACAGTTCCATTCACCACAATGGAACAGACTTTATAAGAGGGGTTTTGTCCATACAGATCAGTGGTGAGGTAGGGTGCTGGCCAACATGGGCTTTCAATAGGGAAGAATGGAATGGTAGCCTGAGGGTGATGAGAACCAAATGCTTCTACCTAAACACTGAGCAGGAAATATTCTCCAAAGTGCATGGGTTCATCACAACAGATAGATATTAGATCCTTTGCAGCTAAGTGTGCCATTTCAGCCATGGCCCTGGGATGGGGACACACAGAATGACATAAAATGAAGTAGTCTGGGATTGATTATATAAGCTCGTTTTTTGGCAACGTGGGAGCTGGGACTTAGCTCATTAGAGTGTTTTCGGTCATCTGGCCTCGACATGGCAATAATGTGGCCAGTATCAGTAGCTGTGAAGAAATCTCCTCTCAACTCTAACCAAGAGTGAAAGCAGGATTAGGAAAAGCAAATCCTAAGGTCACTGGACAGAGAGCTCCAAACATGACCTGATGCTAGGATTTGTACCTGGAATCTGATAGACTCAGTGAGCAGGCTCTAAAGTGGATAGAGATGGATCCTGGAGGTTCTCTTTCCTGACATGATGCCCTGAATGATACCATCTTTTCCTTCAGCACCAGAGATTTAGTCCTTGATGGGGAGTTAGTTGGCTAAGGTCACAGAGCTAACAAGTAAATGATACTATACATATTTAAACCCAAGACAGTCTCACTTCAAAGTCTAGTTCTTATCTTAGATTCTCTCCAGTCTTTATCATTTTCTGAAAATGAATATAAAACAAAAACAATAAACCCTTGTTTCCTAGGGGCCGGCCCCGTGGCATAGTGGTTAAATTCACGCGTTCTGCTTTGGCGGCCCGGAGTTGGCCGGTTCAGGTGCTGGGCACCGACCTACTCACTGCTCATCAAGCCATGCTGAGGTGGTGTCCCACATAGAAGAGCTACAACTCTACAACTATGATATACAGCTACTTACTGGGGCTTTGGGAAGAAAAAAGGAAAAGAGGAAGATTGGCAATAGATGTTAACATAGGGCCAATCTTCCTCAAAAACAAAAAACAAAAAAACCCCTGGCTTCCTGACCACCTGTAAAGGCGATTAAGTCAAAGTCTTTAACAGAAAAGGTAAAGCAAAAGAAAAGCATTCTCTTTTCCTCACATATTTATGTGAAAGATGGCCGGAGAACTAATTTTACATAACAATAATGGATTTAATTTTCATAGATATAATTATATTCAATACATTTTTAATAAAGTACATTGAGTTGGGAAGAGGTTTGGACAGTTATTGAGAGGTCCTAGTATGTGATATAGTCTATGAACAGCAAATAAATTAATGATATTGTGAAATAAAATGTCTATGAGATAATGAAATATTTTTTCTAACACTGTTCAATTCATAATGCAAGAAAAATAATCTGTTGATAATTGCATGTTTTCAATACATTGTTTCATTCCTGTGATGTTTTGACTGCATAACACTCAGCCCATTTTGTACACTAAAGGGATATATAAAATTAAAGAAGAGGACGTAAATGAAACCAAAAAAGTGTCTCCATATTCCTTTCAGGACAGCAAAGTCAAATAAAATGAACACTCTTGAAAATTTGAAATTGTGTTATGTTTTTCACAAGTGGGTTAATTACTAATTGATTACAGTCTGAACAACATAGGCAATTAACTTCATTAGGGTTTTGGAATAAGTTACAGGATTACCTAACACCCAACCACTCAACAAGGACCACTATTAAAATTGTGTTTAGAATATGGTTCCAGTTTATTTCACAGATATACAGAGAGCCAATTTAAATCATTACAGATGGAATGCTAATAAAAAGCTACTTTTCATGTTTTTTTTTTTTTACAACGGACATATATTTATGTTGATAACTCATTTACATCAATAATTCTTCCTTTACAACTTAAACTGTATCAATAGGGTATTTCAGTGTTGTCGTTGACTTTTTGTTTTGTTTTGTTTTTTAACGAGCATAATACTTTGAACACTTCGGGGAGATATAGTCCTGTTTTCCGGTGGCCTTTGGAGAAAGTACAAGCCCTTTGCCCACAACTTTCATTCATGCAGTTTCTGTACCGTTGTCAATAGCAACATTTCTGTTCTCCAGGGTGAGGGCAAGAAGAGAAATCCACAGGCTGAATGAAGTCTGTGGGGTGCAATATAAATCTAGAACTGCTGATCCTGGGGATGTCTGCTAATATAATTGAGGCAGAATATTGACGAATAATCTGAGAATATTTTTACATCAAATAATTCCTGTTTCAGATTCTCATTTCAGCCTGGGCCAAAAGACAACAAATGCAGATGGATTTCATCTAAAATGAACATACTTGAATAAAATTAAAGAACGGAGTTCTTTTTTTGGTAAATTTACAAAGGCTCATTTTTGCATCAGTTTTTCAGGCTACACTCATTCATTGATTCAATACATACTTTTGAATGGCATTCTGGAGCCGAGCATTATAAATAGCAATGCAAAACGAATGGTAAACAAAACAGCCAAGGGCTGTGTCTTTATGGAAATTTTAGTCTAGGGAAGGGGATTTCTTTTATTCCTATTTATTCATTTACTACTCATAAACTTATAAGTGTTATGATGGAACATTTACAGGGTGATACTAGCACATAGGAAACATACAAACAAACCTAAATTAACCCACTGCCACCCCCTTCTGGCTGAACAAGTTTATTAAACTTAACTGCTTAAAAAAAATATTGGAGCCTTGAGGAGGGTAAGTTGTTGACATGAGGATTGTAGTTTCTGTGCCCATTCTGTCTCACTGGGGCGTACCCAAGAACACGGAATGGAAGTATAAAATGACCCTTTGCAAAACAGCAAAGTGAACCTATTAGGACCCCTCCTTAGCTTTGAGAGAAAATTAGGATAAATAACGACTGCTCCCTACCCTCAATTTAAGCACAATGATAACTAAGAAAAAATATCTAGAAGGTGTATTGGTGATACTGCAGGAATGTATGTCAAAGTACCAGAACTTTAGCTCTCAGAATCATTAAATAAATATTTTTGGATGAAAACACAGTTTCACCCAGAACATACATTAGTATCAATTGCTTTTTTCAGGGCACCTTTCACATCCTTGTTCCTTAAGCTGTAGATCAGTGGGTTTAACATAGGGATGACAACTGTGTAGAAAACAGAGGCCATTTTGTCCGTGTCCATGGAGTAACTCGAGCTGGGACGGAAATACATGAAGAGGAGTGTGCCGTGAAATATAGCCACAGCCATTAAGTGGGAGGCACATGTGGAGAAGGCTTTTTGTCTCCCTTCGGCTGACTTCATCCTAAGGATGGTAGTCATGACGTAGCTATAGGACAGGAGCACAGTGACAGTGCTGGACCCCACAACACAGCCAATGAAAGTGAACATCACTATCTCATTGATGGATGTATCTGAGGTGGACAGCGCTAATAAGGGTGGGAGGTCACAGAAAAAGTGATTGATGATATTAGAATTACAGAATGACAATCGTAATGTGCAACAGGTGTGGATTGCTGAGTCTACCAAGCCGACAATGTAGGCAATGGCCACTAGCTGGGTACAGACTCTCCTGGACATGACCATTGTATAAAGAAGTGGATTGCAAATGGCTACATAACGGTCGTATGCCATGACAGCCAACATGAGACATTCCACATCTCCAAAGGCCCCAAAAGAATACATCTGAATGGTACATAAACTGTACGAAATTCTCTTTTGCTCGGATAAGAAATCAGCCAGCATCTTGGGAGAGACAGTGGAGGAGTAGCAGACATCACAGAATGACAGATTACTCAGGAAATAATACATGGGCGTGTGGAGTCTGGGCTCCATCTTGATCAGCAGGATCATCCCTAGATTGGCAATCACAGTGAGGCCATAAACCAGCAGAAAGAGCACAAAGAGCCCCTGCTGCACCTCCTGTCTGTCAGAAAGTCCCAGGAGCATGAAGTCAGTGAACACAGTGCAGTTCTCAACAGCCATCGCTTGGATCTGGAAATCCCTGGTTGTGAAAGAAGAAAATGGAAGTGGAGGTTGACATCATCTTACTATCTTAATAGTTAAACTGCTCATCCTTTCTCATTTTAGTAACTAGAAAAAGAGATAAACAATGCTAGGTCTGCTTTAGGTAAACTGACTGTCCTGGAAATATATCCAATTTAATATAAATCAATAGAATAATAATGATAGTAATATTGCCTACATTTGTATAGCACTGTAGAGAGTTTGTAGGACAATTTTATCAAAATTAAATCTTGTTATTTCCGTACCAAGCTATGAAGTATTTATCATCATTTTTGCTACTTTTATCTAACATTAAGATTTAATATCCTCAGAGTCCTGCAATAGTTCTTGCAATTAGTAGCTCCATATAGCCCACGTCTTCTGGCAAGTTCGTTGTTCTTTTTTTCAGTGTTGTAGAAATGTTGTTATATGCTGTAATAGAGGAGCATATTTAAGTGAGAGGTGCAGGTAATGAATATATTCGTTATTCCCTTATAATCCAATATCGTAGAATAGGCAGAGCTATGGCAGGTTCCTGGATATAATATGCCTCTACATCTCTCTTAACCCTTCAGGTCTTATGAAGTCTCAATAAACAAGGGATAGAGATAGTCTGTGATCAAGGATCCACTGGATCTTTTCACCAGCAGATCAGATGTGTAAGACACATGATAAAAGTCCTTGTGTGTCGATAGTCCCATGATGTCAGAGAGAGTCATGTCTGAACTGTGCTCGCATAACAACCACTAGAAATTGAAATATTGTTTTATTGTTTTCTTTAATCCCTGTTTCTCTCTGCCTTCCTTTGGTTTAAAAGAGATGGTGGTCCTTGGGAGTCCAATTGAATTCTCTGTTCCACTGCTATGTTTTACCCAAACCAATTATGTTATATATAATATCATCCCTGACCTCCTCTATTCAGTGAGGATGTAAGAAAAGTGCAGTTGAGGGTAGACGAAGAACAGAAAAAGAATATATGAATAATCATCTAGTGATCAATGTGCAGGTCTCTAAATCTTTGCCCTAAATTCACTTAAATATCTGTCCCTGTAGATGCAGCATTAAAAAAGATGCTTTTCTTTAAAACTAAAAATATTTTTAAATATATATAAAAGTACAGGGAAATATTTAAAACAATAAAAA
The DNA here is from genome assembly GCF_057802395.1 of Ceratotherium simum simum. NCBI lineage: Eukaryota > Metazoa > Chordata > Mammalia > Perissodactyla > Rhinocerotidae > Ceratotherium > Ceratotherium simum. Next base: position 18,260,121 of record NC_141933.1, read on the forward strand.
ATGCCCAACTATCTTCAGAAACCACAGTTGCATTTTATTATATTCCCTGCTATGTATATATGAATTTAAAATAAGTAGATCCAGAAAAGTAATTAAAATAAAAGTTGTAGAATATTTCATACCCTCCTTTTCTAACATGCTTACAGTCAAAAAAGGAGAAAAGAACTACAGACATATAAAATATAAATCAGAGAAAACACAAAAAATGTTAGTACCTGGCCCGGAACTACTGACTCCTCTGTTGCATGCAGTTCTGTCTGCGGGAGGTTCAGCATTGTCTCCTGACTGACCTGGGTTATATAACCCTCTCTGTGTCTGGTCCCTGGCTGTTGAACACTCGGTCTCTCAGGAATAAGTGACAGATAGAATAATATGGCTTATCATCTGATCTTTTGTATAGTTAGGGTGATTATGAAAGGAATATAGAACATTTGAAAATATTTTTCTTCTGTCCCTCTGTACCTTAATGCCTAATATTGTACTTATTTGCCAATAGTAAAATTACTCCAGTCAATGCTACATTTTATTTGTAGTTCACCAACTCCTTTATAAGCATTTTGATTCTATCAGTTACAAAACAAATACACACCCACTCATGCTCATGCACTTACACAGACACACAGACACAGACACTCTCCATTAAACACAAAATAAAGATTTTTGTAAATAAAATTTATGTTGTAAATAAATTTTTTTACAAAAATAAAGATCTTTGTAAAAACAGCAAAAAACCATCCATATTCACACTGCCTAGGGGTAAATCAATATTTTCCTATATTATTTGATTTTTACTTTTTAAATAAAAATGATACCAGAATAAACATACACATACATATTCTATATATGTATATACATTCTATATATTCTATATCTATATAGAATACATTCTCTGCTAATGGCGACTTGGTTTACGTATGATTCTTCATATCATAAAAATTCTGATATGAGTATAAATCTACCTAAATAATTTATCATAGCCAGATGTTTCTTTAAAATGAATTCTAACAAATGGCCTTTAGGAGCAAAAATATTTGACTTTAAATAAAGACAATTTTGGACTTTTTACCATTCTCAGGCATTTTATATTATTTAATTATCACCACATATTATCATATGTTTTATATGTTATCACATTTGTTCTGAGTTGTCTCTAACAGCCTCGTACTATGAAACAAAAGTTGAAACACAGTGGTGATAGGTAAACTTCTATAGTCCCATAGATGATTCATTGAATCCACAGAAATTGCTCACAATAGCCTCCTGAATACAGTGCGATGAAACAATTTGTCTTAAAAGATAACTCTCTTAAATACTCTCATTGAATGTTAAAGTGTGTTTATGTTAAAGTGACATTTGAAAATTAACGAAATTAATAACTCAGGAACTCTTAGATTTCTGAAAGTACTGAGAGACCATTCAATTCCCACTTCTAAACCAAGGCAGAATCTCAACAGTGATTGAGGGCAAAAGGGTTGTCACATTGGGAGTTAACCTGTTTTATTGTTTTCAGATGAGCATTTGAAAATAATGTTGGAGTGAAGAGAAAGTGATGTGGAGGGCAGCTGCATTGAACAGTTCCAGGAACCAAATAGCAAATAAAGAAATTGGTGCTCTTTTACGTTGTACAACCAGGCATCTTTGGGGATAATCTCTGTATTGTCCATTTATTGAGTAATATTTTATCATGTGTGTGAATCATTGCTCGACTCTTACCAGCACAGGTAGGATGTGTTCTTTAAATGCCTACAATTGATTGATATTCCAAGAAAATGTGTAATAATCGTGTACATTAAGCTGTACAACTTGAATCTTAATGCAGTTAATTTATTACCACAAAATCTGTAAATACAAAATTTGTGTAAAAAAACAACAAAAGTAAGATGTGAAGGCATGCAAGAGGATACACATTTAAATACTTCAAGTAGTTTCGTATTTCTTCTGAAACCTCACCTGGAGTAAGTAGAAACATAAATTTTGCAGTTATTTTTGTTTCCAAATAATGTGTTCGCCTAATTTGTTGTGGGAGTTTCCCCTTGCTTTCTATAAAGCTAGATTACTCTTCAGGCAAAATGCAATGAAATTAGTGTATTTTTAATTTTTGGGAAAGTGATTTTAGTGAGAATTTTTAAAGCCTTTTCATAATGTTATACTGCTATTTGTGTGATGATTACAATGCCAAAATACCAAACGTAATCCTGTGGGAGATATTGTTGATGCAAATCTCAACCCACCTAAGTAATTGCCAATAATTTTCCATCAGGTGAACACAAGAAAATGATATACTTGTGGTACCTAAGAGCTCTACTACCATTCTCTACTTCTCTGTTGCATATTTGAAGGAGGCAGACTCATCTTTGGCCATCTTCTTCTGATTCCTTTCCATACTCCTTTTCCCTCAGGTCTTCCCTGTCTCCAAGGATGCCAAATTTCCTCAGGCTACAGTCTGTTTAGGCAAGAGCCAGACTTTATCTTCACAAACATTCAGCCCCTCCAGACCATGTAGTCTAAATCCCACTCCCCATTTAATCTGGAGCAATCGCAGCAATATATTGTCGAAAATTAGATAACCTAAATTACTTTCCAAAGGGTTTACATGTTAACAGAGAATAACTTTTTTTACTTAATGGGGAAAAGATTGAAAATAGAATTTAAGATATCAGAGACCAACAACTGAGGCAAAAAATCTGTATCCAAATTACTTCCCTGGCACCACTGGTGCCCCTAAACATAATGCTACATAGACAACTATCTACTTTTAAACTCTTTATTTCAGAAAATAGTTGTATGGCTCTGAGGCATGGGCTATTATGAGTTCAATGTTATGATAATGGTACCAAAGAAAACCAGTCTCACAAAGTCTCCTTATTCCTGGAAACAATATTAGAAGTGCTCATGGTTTGAATAAGATATTTTTGTTTTGGGAAAAAAAAGGCAGCAATGTTTAATAACAAAAGATATAATTATTATATGAAATATTCTATGAAAGTTGCACCATTTATTTTACAAAAATATGCTGAACTTTAACACGAGGCATCACTAGAGATAAAAATTTATAATAATAAAGATCTGAAGTTTCTTATAAACTAATAGTGTATAAATTTTGCTTTTGGAAACCCTTTTGGATATATAATGCACATATAGAGAATACTTAAATAGGTATACAGCTAGATACATTTTCAAAAAAAAAGAAATATCTCTGTAACCAGGACCCAGACCAAGAAACAGAACATTATCAGAATCATCTGTTGGGGAAGAGGGAGAATCCCCTCTACCCTTTCCCTTAAGGTTCTTATGACTGGCCAAATAATTAAAAGATGGGTTAGCAGGAGAAAATAATACCAATTTTAATAACATGTATACATGGGAGAAACCAGGGAAACTGAGTTTCTCAACACAATGGCAGAGATTCTCATCTTAAATACCATTTTCAGCTAAAGACAAAGGAGGATGTTGGGGGTGGTAGTGGTTTGGGATTTCAGAGGGGAAGAAGACAATTCATATGGAGAGGGAAATGTAAATGTTTGTCAGAAAATTCTTTACTGGGCCACCTACAGAGAGACAGAAATAACAGTAATCAAGAGTATGTAGATTTAAGTCCTCTCCTTCTGTACTGATAAGAGCTTCCAGAGATAAGGCCATCCCCCTCTTCCCAATACAGAGAGGGAGATACCTTTACAAATGTAAATGTTTTGGTAAACAGAACTTTGAAAAGAATGGGATCAGCAAGAACCCTACCACTCGGTCACTTTTAGGCATAAGTTTGTGGGAAAGTTGGTTTCTTTCAAAGAAAATAATCAAGGTAAAAAGATATATTTCAGGCTGGCCAATTTTGATCTCCCACACATCAAAGCCTTCTACATGATCCCTCTTGTCACTAATATCTTACCCTCAAGGAGTAATTACTTTCTTGATTTTTATCACGATAGATTAGTTTCTGTTTTTTTACCACACAGAAGTGGATGCATACAGTATGCACTGTTTCATTCCACAACATACTTGTGGAATCCATCCGTGTTGGATGGGTGCAATTGAGTACATTCAATCTGGTTGTTGTATAGTATTCTTTTGTACAAATATAGCATTATTTATCTACATTCATGTTGACAGGCAGTTGTTTTTCCTTTTTCTATTATCAATAATGTTATCGTGAATATTCTTGTGGATGTGTTTTGGTAGAGATAGACACTCATTTATCTTGCATATAAAATCAGGAATTGAAATTATGCATGAGTGTATACAAAATTTAGATTTAGTAAATATTGTCGTATAGTTTTCTATGAAGTATGCCAATCCACACTTCCACTATCACACTTTCAGTATGTGAGTCTTCTGGGTTTTAAACAACCTCACCAATACTTAATGTTGTCTTTCATTTTAATTTTAGCCATTCTTTAGGGTATTTTATTTCCATGATGACTAATAGAGTTGGATATCCACTTTCATGAGATGTCTCTTAATGTCAAAATGCAGAATAGAAAGCCAGTTAAATGGGTTTAGCTTGATGGTTTTGAGGGTCCTGCAACTCAGGCTGTTTAATCTATCTGCCATCTCTGCCACCTCCATTTGGGGTCCAATGGCCTAGAGATACAATGTTTTCCAGAGATATATATATATTCCCACCTATCTGCTATTTTTTCACTCACCCCAAATAGAAATGGGTCTATGCACTGGTAATTTACATTAGCACAGATGTAAAATATGACACCTGGATGTCTAATATCGCATATTCCATTTAAGCCCCTCTTTTGACAAAGTGGAAACAGGCCCAAAGAGGGACAGTGATTTGTTGAAGGTCACAGTTGCAGTGAGTAGAGAGTAGTGATTTAGATACAGTTTTGTTGTCATTGCTTCTCTGGTTCATAGCATGTTTCTACAGAAGATTTCAAGCTAGGTTAAATTTGCTGCCTCACAAGAAAGAGCCACATACTTATTAATATAGTGAGAATTATTACTGTTTTGATTTAACAAATTTTGCTAACCAGCTTTTCACCAGTATGGAGCTCATTGCTTGTATCATTATACATAGACCTTAATTGTCATCACTGGTTGTATTTCTGTTTAGGGATACCAATGCTTGAGCAGAAATAAGGAACTATGAAAAATAATTGATCTATAACACTGCCTCATTACACAAATTACTGAAGGAAGCTATGCGCTGGGAGCCAGAGATGGGAAATAGAATCTACAAATAGTGGGATGATAGTTTGATCAGTGGCTAGGATGTGACCCATAGACAATGTATGGCTGTAAAATCTAGAGAAAGTGCTAAATCGGAAGGTAAGTTTGAGTAGCGAGACAGAGGATAAACTAGTGAGGAGAGTGTTCCAATAGTGAAACTATATTCTGGGTTATAAATTGAAAACGCAGTTCCATATACTGCAGTGAAAACTATCTTTAAAAGTAGAGTTTTGTCCATGCAGATCAGTGGTGACATAGGGCCGTGACCAGTGTGGGCTTTCAATAGAGAAAAATGGAATGGCAGCCTGAGAGTGACGAGAAGCAAGGGCTTCTTCACAAATACTGAGTGGGTAATGTTATCCAAAGTGCATGGGTTCATCACAACACATAGACATTTGTTCCTTTGCAGCTAAGTGTGCCATTTCAGCCATGGCCTTGGGATAAGGTCCCACAGAATAAAATAAAATGGGATACTCTGGGGTTAATTATCTAAACTCATCTTTTGGCAATGTGGGACCTGGGGCTGAGATCAGTAGAGCAGTTTCAGGCATCTAGCTTGGACATGGGAAGGCTGTGGCCAGCATGGGGAGCCATGAAGAAACCTCTAGTCAACTCTAACCAAGAGTTAAGGCAGGGTCAGGAACAATAAGTCCTAAGGTCGCTGGGAAGAGTGCTCCTAATGTGACCTGAGGCTGGGATCTGTAACTGCAATCTGACAGATTGGGTGAGCAAGCTCTCAAGTGGACAAAGATGGATCCTGGAGACTCCTTCTCATGACATGTTGCCATGAACGATACTATTTTTTTTCACCACCAGGGTTTTTTCCCCTGATGGGGAATTAACATGCTTTGAATGATCTTAAAAACTTTCTTTATCAACCTCATATCTATATATCCCTATAATGTATACATTAACCCTATGTTAACTAGATGAAGAAACTGAGGCTTAACAAGATTAAGTAATCTAAGGTCACATAGCTAAGAACTAAATGACAGTACAGGTTTCCCCTGCTATCCAAAAGTTCACTTTAGGCCACTTTGCTTTCATGAAAGACCTACATTAGTGTCTGTTTTTGCTAACTGAAAGACAGTTGAAGAGGATTTCCACTTTAATGCAAAAAGCAAAAACAGAGTTCAGCATTTGTTTTGCTGGAAACCCTTATAGAGGCAACAGGCACCCGGAGCAGCGAGAGTGGCACCACCAAGCTCCTTCCCCAGGAATTGCACTCAGCATGTCAGCGTCGAGCCCCCACAGCTTTGAACTTTCTCTGTGAACATCTGTGCTTTATCTGGATATATTTTGCTGGGTTATTTTTTGGGTCTGAGAGCGCTCAAAAAAGTTTCCCATATAAAGTAATGATAATTATGTCTTCTATTTATGCCATTTCGGCTTATGAAAATTTCATAAGAACATTTCATTTTAGATCACGAGGGAAACGTGTATACAGATTTGAACTCAAATCTGTCTCACTTCAAAGAGTTGTTCTTATTTTAAAATCTCTCCCTTCTTGAACCATTTTCTTAATCAAAAATAAAATAGAAACAAACACAAAAATATCCTGCTTTTCTGACCATGATAAAGGCTACTAAATCAGAGTTTTTAAAGGAAAAGGTATAGAAAAAACAGTAAGGGATATCTTTTATTCCTTAAACATATAGCTGAAAGATGACCAGTGAATCCAATTTTATATGACATGAATGGGTTTAATTTTATAGATATGAATATATTTAATATATTTTAATAAAGTAGATTTATTGTGGAAGAGGTTTGGACGATGATCTAGAGATCCTAACGTATGAAATATTCTATGAACAACCAATAAATTATTTGAGATTATGAAAGAAGGTATTTAAGAGTAATAAATATTTTCATTTGTCTTAAAACTTTGTTCAATTAGTAATTGAAGAAAATTAACTTGCTGAAAATTGCATGTTTTTAATGTATTGTTTCATTCTTATGATGTTTGATGTATATAACACTCAGTACATTTTATACACTAGAGGGATATGTAAAACCACACAGGAGGATCTAAATGAAAAACCTGTATAACCCATTACTCTCTCCTCCCAGGAACCAAAAGGAGTGTCTCCATGTTCTTTTCTTGATAACTACCTAAAAGAAGATGAATAATTTTGACCACCTGAAATAATGTTATGTTTTTCAGAATTGAGCTAATTGTTAATCGATTACAGTGAGAAAAACATAAGCAATTAAGTTATTGGAACAAATATTAAGATAATCTAACATCCTGCTACTCAGCAATGACCCCCATCAAAATTGTGTTTAGAACGGGATTACAGTTAATTTCCCAGATACACACAGAGCCAATATAAATCATTAAAAATGGAATACTAATGTAAATACTACTTCGTTCTTTGTTCTTTTTTATTAAGCGCATATTTAAGTTAATAACTCTTCTGTTCAACTTAAATTGTATCAACTGGGCATTACAGTTGTTTTTTTAAATTTTGACCAGTATAATGCTATAAACACTACAAGGGAGACAGAGTCCTCTTCTCCAGTGCCCTTTGAGAAAGAAGGTCCAGATACATATCCCTAACTTCCATTCAAGCAGTTTCTGTAGAGCTGTCAATTGCACCATATCTGTTCTCCAGAGTGAGGGCAAGAAGAAAGTGCACAACTTGATGTGAAGTCTGTGAGGTGCAATATAAATCTAGAGTGGCTGATCCCAGGGATGACTGCTGATATAAGTGGGGAAGAATGATGAGGAACAGAGGATCCCAGAAGTTCTCTACATTAAGGGATTCCTGTTATTGATACTTAGCCTGGCCAAAAGACAAGAAACACAGATGGATATTGTCTAAGATGAACATACTAGAATAAAACAAAATAAAATAAGGGGAGATGTTTTTGTTTTGGGAAATTCACAAAGGCTTTTTTGCACCAATTTCATAAGGGACACTCATTCGTTTAGTCAATTTAGAATGTCATCCTGCAGGCAAGCATTGCAAATAATAAAGCAAAAATATTGGTGAACACAAGGGCCTTGCATTTATGGAACTTTGAGTTAGGGCAGGAGTTTTTAATTTATTCATATGTATTCATTTACTACTTGTCTACTTCTAAGTGTTATGATGGAGTATTTATAGGATGATTCTAGTACTTAGGAAGGATATAAACAAACCTAATTTAATCCACTAATGCTCCCTTCTGTCCGAGCAAGTTTACTAAACTCACTGTTTAAAAAAAATAATTGGAGGGGCTTGCCCTGTGGCATAGTGGTTAAGTTTTCGAGCTCTGCTTTGGCCCCCTGGGGTTCACAGCTTCGGATCCTGGGCATGGACCCACGCACCACTTGTAAAGCCATGCTGTGGCAGTGTCCCATATAAAGTAGAGGAAGATGGGCACGGATGTTAGCCCAGAGCCAATTTTCCTCAGCAAAAAGAAGAGAATTGGCAACGGATGTTAGCTCAGGGCTAATCTTCCTCACGAAACAAACAAATAAAAAAATGGAGCCTTAGGAGGGTAAGATGAATTGACGCAGATGGCAGGGTTTCTCTGCCAATGCTGTTTCACTGGGGTATAACCCTGAACAGAGAAGGGAGGTATAAAAAGACGTCTTTATAAGTTAACTTATTACTACTCTTCCTTAGCTTGGAGAGAAGATGAAGATCAGAAATGACTGCTCCCTACAGTCAATTTACCCACAAAGATAAGTAATGCAAAATATCTAAAAGATGCATTGGTGACACTACAGGAATCTATGTCAAAGTACTTGAACTTTAGCTCTCAGAATCTTTAAATAAATATTTTTTTGGGAAAACACAATTTCATCCAGAAGATAATTTAATGTCAATTGCTTTTTTCAAGGCACCTTTCACATCTTTATTCCTTAAGCTATAAATCAGTGGATTTAACATAGGGATGACAAGTGTGTAGAAAACAGAGGCCATTTTGTCAGTGTCCATGGAATAACTCGAGCTGGGTCGCAAATACATGAACAGGAGAGTAACATGAAGTATAGCCACGGTGGTTAAGTGGGAGGCACATGTAGAGAATGCTTTGCGTCTTCCCTCAGCTGAGTTCATCCTAAGGATGGTAGTTATGATGTAGCTGTAGGAGAGGAGGACAGTGATGATGCTGCAGCCCAAGACACAGGTACTGAAAGTGAACAACACTATCTCATTGATGGATGTATCTGAGGTGGACAGGGCTAGTAAGGGTGCAAAGTCACAGAAAAAGTGATTGATGATATTGGAATTGCAGAATGACAATTGAAATGTGCAACATGTGTGGATTACTGAATCGACCAAACCTTCCATATACACAATGGCCACTAGCTGGGTACAGACTCTCCTGGACATGACAATTGTGTAGAGAAGTGGATTGCAAATGGTTACATAACGATCATACACCATGACAGCCAACATGAGACACTCCACATTTGCAAAGGCCCACCAAAAATACATCTGAATGGCACATAAATTATATGGAATCGTCTTTTGCTCAGATAAGAAATCAGCCAGCATCTTGGGAGAGACAGTGGAGGAGTAGCCAACATCACAGAACAACAGATTGCTCAGGAAATAATACATGGGCGTGTGGAGTCTGGGCTCCATCTTGATCAGCAGGATCATCCCTAGATTGGCAATCACAAGACGCCATAAACCAGCAGAAAGAGCACAAAGGGCCCCTGCTGCACCTCCTGTCTGTCAGAAAGTCCCGGGAGTATGAAGTCAGTGAACACAGTGCAGTTCTCAACAGCCATCACTCGGGTCTGGGAATCCCTGGTTGTGAAAGAAGGAAAAGGAAGTGGAGGGTAACATCTCCTTACTTTCTTAAGAGTTAAACTGCAGGTCTTTTCTGCTTTTTAGTAATTAGAAAAAGAGATAGACAATGCTAAGCCTTCTTTAGATAAACCGATCTCCTGGAAATATACAATTACATGTAAATTGATAGAATGATAATGATAATAATACCACTTACATTTCTAGAGCACTGAAGAGAGTTTGTAGCACACTTGCATCCAAATTAAACATCTTATTTCTACACCAACCCATGTAGTCTTTATGATAATTTCTGCCACTTCTATCTTTTAGATTAAGAACTTGAACTCCTCAGAGTCATGGCAATAGTTCTTACAATTTGTTGGTCTAGATAACTCACATCACGTGACATGATATTTTTTGTTTTCAGTGTTCTAGAAATGTTGTTATATCATTTAACAGAGAATAGTTAAGTGGCAGATGCAGGTAATGAAATATTTCTTTGTTTTTCACTCATCACCCAAAATTGTGGAGCAGCAGAGATATAGCAGGTTCCTGGATGTAACACATCCCCACTTCCCCATAAACCCCTCAGCACCTACCCAGCCCCTATTAACAAGGGATAGAGATAATCTGTGATCCAGGACACACTGGAGCAGCGAGGGTGGTTGTAGCTAGAAAAGAGGGTGGAAGGGTCTCCATGAGTGACGCACCAGAGCGCACAGACACGAGCATGCCAGGGCTAACCAGCCTCCCTCTGACAGCAGCTTTCACTCAGGGCAGGTTATGAAGAATGTTCGTGACCTAATTACAGAGATGATGGTAGCACAAACGACAGAGGGGCAAGAAAGTGATTGTGGTTACTGCCTGAGTCTCGCTGCCCTAATCCACGTGACCTATTCACCAGCAGATCTGATGTGTAAGACACGTGGTAAGAGTCTTCATGTGTCCACAGTCCCATGATATCAGAGAGAGTCTGAACTGTGCCCCATCCCAGCCCTAAAGATTGTAATAATGTTTTATTCTTTTCTTTGATTCCTGTTTCTCTTGAATATCTCCGAAATCTGCCTCTTTGGTTTAAACTAATTGGTTGTCCTTGGGAGGGTAAATGAATTTTATGTTCCATTGTTATATTTACCCAAACCAATTATGTTATATGTAATGCCACCCATCACCTCCTCTGGTCTCTGAGAATATAAGAAAAATGGATTTGAAGGTAGATGAGGGATAGAAAAAGAACATCTGAATATTGATCTAGTGATAAATGTGCAGGTCACCAAAAACTTGGTCTGAACTCATTAATATATCTGTCCCTGTAGGTACATCTTTAAACAAATATTTTCCTTAAAAATAAAAATATTTTTAAAGTAATAAAAGTACAGGTAAGAAATTTAAAACAATAAAAAATTCACAATCACCTCCATAATCCATGATTGCCAATTATGGTAAGCCCTGACTATGTATATATGTTTTAAAAATAAATAGATTGACAGAAGTAACTTAAATAAAAGTTTATATTATAGTTCATATATTCATTTGGTTTTATAACATGCTTTCATTTGAAAAAGGATAAAAGGACTAAAGAAATCTAAAATATAAATCAGAGAAACCACAAAAAATATTAATACCTGACCCAGAACTACTGACTCCTTTGTTTCAAGCAGTTCTATCTGCAGGAGGGTCCAGCATTGTCTCCTGACTGACCTGGGTTATATATCTTTGTGCCTGGTCCCTGGGTGTTGAACACTTGTTCTCTGAGGAATAAATGACAGATATAATAATGTGCTTTATCCTCTAATATTTCATACAACCTGGGTGATTGAGAGAACTACAGACTTTTTAAAAAATATTCCCAGTTATTACTATCTACCATTCTGCCCAATATTGTACCTAAATACCCATAGTAAATGAATCTAGTCAAAGAACATCCTTCCAGTTCACCCATTCCTATAGGCATTTTTTTTAATTTCCATAATTTATAAAATAAACACATGCCCACTCACACTCACACACTTATGCAGATAAACATACACAAACTCTCTCTCATTAAACACATTTACAAATGAAGGTTTTTGCAAAGACAGATAAAACTAGTAATAATCACACTGCCTCAGGATAATAGTTTAATTTTTAAACAAAAAAGATGTCAGAGTACACATCCTTTAAATATATAAATAAGTATTATGAAAAGAGGTAATATTCCTTTCCATTAACATATATTAATTGATTCAATCTATACTCTGCTAATGGCCACTTGGCTTATATACAATTCTTTGTATCATATAAACTCTGATATGAGTAAAATTTTAATTATATAATTTACCACAGAGTTTTCTTTAAAATAAATTCTAAGAAATGGCCTTTAAGAGCAGAGATTTGACTTTAAATAAATGGAATATGGAATTTTTATCATAGTCAGATTTTATATTATCTAATTATCACCTCATATGATCATATATTTTGTACATTATCACATATGTCCTACTTTTCTCTAATAACCTCATAATATTATACAGACGCTGAAAATGAGTGGTGATAAGTGAAATTCTACAGTCCCATGGACACTGTTTCATTGAATCCGTAGAAATTGCTCACAATAGATTCCTGAATATAGTGCAATGATACAAATTCGTCAGAAAAGATAATTCTCTCAAGTACTCTTATGGAATGTTACGGTGAGTTTATCTTAAAGTGACATTTGAAAATTCACAAAATGAATGACCCATAGACTCCCATATTTCTGAGAGACCATTCAAGTCCAGCTTCTACACCAAGGCAGGATCCCAACAGTGACTGAGGGCAGAAGGGAGCAAACAGGAAGAGTTGCTACACTGGGAGCTGCTCTGTTTTATTCACATCAGCTGGGCACTTGCACGTTATTAATTTGGTGTGAAGTGACAGTGATGCACCATCCCAGGCATCAAATAGAAAATAAAGGAATTGGTGTCCCTTGACATTGTGCAACCTGGCTGCTTAGGGGGATGGTCTCTGTATTGCCCATTTATTGAGTAATATTTTATCACATGTGTGAATCATTACTGCACAGGCAGAGGTTGCTGTGTGTTCTTTAAATGCCTACAGTTGACCTACGTCCCAGAAAATGTACAATAACCACGCACATTAGCTGTATATCTTGGGTCTTAATGCAGTTAATTTAGTTCCACAAACATGTAAATGAAAAATTTGTGTAAACAGAAATAAAAAACAGAAGATATGCAAGGCGTGGGCCAGATTATACATTCTAATATCTCTGGTGGTTTTGCATTTCTTCTGAAACATCAGCTGGAGTAAACAGAAACATAGTTTGGGAGTTATTTTTGTTTACTTGTTTGTCTTGTTTGATGTTACAGAGTTTCTCCATGCGTTTAAGAAAGCTGGAATACTCTTCAGGCAAATTTCATTTAAATTAACATCTTTTTAATTTTGGGAAACTTATTTTAGTGACAATTTTTAATGCCTTTTCATAATGTATTGCTCCTCTTTGTGTGATGATCCCAACACTAAAATTCCAATGAACTCCTGTGGGAGATATTGTTGATGTGAATCTCAAACCACCTAGGTAATTACTAGTAATTTTCCACCAGGTAAACTCAAGAAAATGATATATCTGTGGTACCTAAGAGTTTTACTACCATTCTCTATTTCTCTGGTGCAGATTTGGAGGAGGAGGCATCATCCTTGGTCACCTTCTTCTGATTCCTTTCCAAACTCATTTTGCCTCAGGTCTTCCCTGTCCCTAGGGGTGCCAAATTCCTCAGGCTACAATCTGTTTGGGCAGGATCCAAACTTAATCTTCATAAACATGGCAGCCCCTCCTGACCATGTAGTCTAACTCCCACTCACCATTAGAGCCTGAGCACAGGTAACACTATCTTGCTGAAAATTGGATAGTCTAAATTATTTCCCCAAAAGTTTGCGTTTTAATAGAATGGCTTTCTTTAAGTATGGGCAGAAAATACTTATGGTAGAATTAAGACGTCAGAGGCAACTAGCGAGAATAAGGTCTGTATGTACGTGGCTTTCCTGGTGTCATTGGTGCCCCTAAACATAATACTACATAAGCAACTATCTACTTATAAACTCCTTCTTCCAAAAGACGGTTGTCTAGCCCTGAGGCATGAGCCATATCAAATGAGTTCAGGGCGTGATAATGCTACCCAGGAGAACCAGCTTCACTAAGTCTCTCTCTTTCAGGGTCAAAATTGACTTCGGTGGAGCCATTTAAACATGGAGTCAGACCTGCCTTTCTGAAAAAACTGCCTTGCTGTCTTGAACCTTGGACGGAGCCAAACCTTGGGATTGGGCCAAAACAGCAATTGTTTTACAAGCAATTATTTGAGAAATCGGCAAAAGAACGAATAGCCTGACCACAAAGATTGATGATTTTGGACTTTCTGAAAATAAAATCAGTAGTCAATCAATGTTTAGCCAAGACTAGCTTCTGCCCCCACCTCCAATTAAAGTCTGTTGTTAAACAAACTCTCTTTTTTTGCCTTTAAAAGCCACTAATATTTACTCCCTAGTAGAACACTATTTGAGTTTCTACCTGAATCTGTGCTCCCTGAACTGAAATTCTTTGATCCTAAATAAACACTTTGCCTCTTAAACTGGGTTCTGTTTTTGTGGGTTGGCCAGGAAATGAGAAAAGCAGGGCCTGTGGGTTTCTAACAACGTCTCTATTCTATAAGCAAGGCAGCCCTTTTTAGTAACATAAAGGATAATCTTTTAATAAAATATTCCATGAAAGTTGTATCCTTCATTAATTTTAAAAGAATATCTTGAAAACATTTTGTGTAAAGAAGCTGCTAGAGATTTAAAAATTAATAATGAAATTCTGCAGCGGTCTACAATCTGATGGTAAATAGTATTAGTTTTCAGAAAGGCTTTTAAAGTTACATATATAGGGGCCGGCCTGCTGGTGTAGTAGTTCAGTGTGCACGCTCCACTTGGGTGGCCCAGGGTTCACTGGTTCAGATCCTGGGCACGGACATATGCACTGCTCAAGCCACGCTGAGGCGACATCCCACATAGAAGAAGTATGAAACACATACAAATAGGATACACAACTATGCACTGGGGCTTTGGGGAGAAAACAAATTTTAAAAAAATGTTACATATATATATTTTTAAAAAAAGCAGGTCAGTTTTTGAAAATTAAAATATCTCTGTGTCCTAACCCTGACCAAAAAAACAAAACACAATGAGAATTGCAGAGACTGTCTGTGGGCCCTAACACAAATTAATGTCCAATGCCCTAAATGGTTCTGTATATACTTTGAAAACTATGTAGAAGTGAAATCATTCAGTTTTTATCCTTTTATGTCTGAATTCTTTCATTCAGCGTTATGTAAATGAGATTCCTCCATGCAGTTGTATATGATGACAGTTCATTCATTTTTTTTTTGCTGTGTAGTATCCCAACGAACAAATATACTATAAATTATTTGTTGAATTCCAAATAATGCTACATTGACCATTTGTTGCACAGGCTTTGGGTGTACATACTCCCTCATCTATTGGATATAAAACTAGGAATGGAACTTTAGGTCCAGCAATAATAGACGCTGACACACAGTTTCCAAAGCTGAATGTCAGTTCTGACTTCTACTGTCAATGTGTGAGAGCTGTAGCTGTTCCACATCCACACAATTACTTGATATTAATATTGTGAATCTTTTTAATTTTAGCTACCCTTTAGATGAGTCATAGTACTTCACTGTAGTTTTTTATTTTCCTGAACACGAATAAAGTGCATAACCATTTCTGTGAAGTGTCTATTAAAAGTCTCAATGCAGAATGTGAGGCTTGTTAGAAGAGCTGTGTTTAAAAGCATTTCATCTTCCACAAGTCATACTGTGTAGCTGATATCGTCATTGCCATTCAGATCAAATCAGCCTAGCGATACAATGCAATTCTTTTGCATGAAAACGAAGCCACTATTTGTTTAGTTCATTCGTTTTTAAATATCTCCAATAGTGGGGATAGGTTTGCACAGCAGTAGAATCATAGATACAGAGATGGATTTTGGTAGCTGCAAAGAACGTTAGAGATACTGTAGTGTGAGACCTTCCTTTACAGAGGGGGGACCGGGGTCTAGTGAGGAAGAGTGATTTGTGAAACACCACAGTATTTGGAGTTGCATGGGGTGCCTGATTCATGGCATATTTCTGGAAAGGAATTTCCAGAGAGGCTAAAAATTGCTCCCTCTAGCTGTAACCCAAGGTTTCTCATGTAATATGTCACAGAGCTTAACTACTGCTGTGTTCTAACAAACGTACTTACACAGCCAACCACCAGTATGTATCTATCTGTTCATTGTGGCGTAGGATGTTATATTTGGGCCTATGGCCCAAATCTATCATCATTATGTCATTATTTTCTTTAGAGATTTGTGTGCCCAGGGTAAAGGGAAGGAGTCCAGAGAGAAGGATATTGGTTGCTTTGCAACTAAGCGTACCATTTCAGCCATGGCCCTTGGGATAGGACCACACAGAATAGCATACAATGGGGTACTCTGGGATTAATTATCTTAACTCATTTCTTGGCAATGTGGGTCTGGGACTTAGATCAGTTGAGTGGTTTCAGGCGTCTGGCCTGGACGTGGAAATGGTGTGTCCAGCATAGGTAGCCATGAAGAAATCTCTGCTCAGCTCTAAGCAAGAGTGAAGCCAGGATCAGGAACAACAAATCCTAAAGTCACTGGCAGGGAGCTCCAAACATGACACGATGCTGCAACTGCAGTCTGATGGAGTGAGTGAGCAGGTCTAAAGTGGATAAAGAAGGGTCCTGGACACTCCTTTTCATGACGTGATGCCATGAGTGATGCCATCTTTTCCTTCAGCACCAGGGATTTCGTCCCTGATGGGGAGTTAGTAGGCTCTGTAGGATCTTAGAAACCCTCTTGAACAATCATATATACCTGATTTTATATATATATTCTTATACTGTACGTATTAAACTCATGGTAAATAGATGAGGAAACAGAGGCTAACAAGATTAAGTAATCTAAGGTCAAACAGATAACTAATAAATGATAGTATACAGATTTGAGCTCAGGTCTGTCTCACTTCAAAGGCCAATTCTTATCTTAAACTGTCTCCTGTCTTCATCCTTTTCTTGAAACAAACATAAAACACAAACAAACCCCCCAAATCCTGCTTTTCTGATCATGTGTTAAGGCTATTAAATCATTGTCTTTAAAGGAAAATGTAAAGAAAAAAAAGTAAGGGATATCATTTTTCCTTAAGATGGTCATTGAATCCAATTTTACATAACATTAATAGGTTTAATTTTTATACCTTTAAATTTTATACAAATGAATATATTTAATGTTTTTAATAAAATACGCTGTATGTAGAAGAGGTTTGGACAATGATCAAGAGGTCCTGGTGTGTGAATTATTCTGTGAACAACAAATAAATTATTTGAGATTATAAAATATAACTATTATATATAATACAATAAATATGATATGTATTATATAATTATTATATTTTATAATATTCAATAATAATGAAATATTTTTATTTGTCTTAAAACTCTGTTCAATCAGTAATTGAAGAAAAGTAACCTGCTGAAAATTGCACGTTTTTAATATGATGTTTTGTTCTTATGATGCTTTGAAGTACGTAACATTCAGCACACTTTATACACTAAAGGATATATAAAATTAGGGAGGACCTAAGTGAAAAACCTTGTATAACCCATTGCTCTGACCTCCTGGACCCAGAAAAGAGTTCCTCCATTTTCCTTTCTTGACAACAACATAAAATTAATAGTCTTGAGAATCTGAATTGTTTTACAGTTTTTATAACTGGAGTAATTGTTAAAATTTTACAGTGAGAAAAACATAAGCAATTAACAAGTTATTGGAATAAAGTAAGCATAACTTAACAGCTACTCGGTGATGACCACTATTAAAAGTGTGTTTAGAATATGCTTTCAGTTTATTTCATAGATGAACAGAGAGCCATATATGCACAGAGCCATTTTACAGAATCACTTTACAGCCAATTTACAAAATGGTTACAAATGGAATACTAGTATAAATACTACTTCATTCTTTTTTTTCCCCATTGAATGCATATTTTTGTTAATCACTATTCTTTTACAATTTAAACTGTATCAATTGGAATTTCAGATTTTCTTTTTTAGCTTGTATGATGCTATGAACACATCAAGGGAGATGGATTCCTCTTTCTAGTGCCTTTTGAGAAGGTCCAAGTACATATTCCCAAATTCTATTCATGCAGTTGTCAACAGCACCACTTCTGTTCTCCAGAGTGTAGCAAGAAGGAAATTCAGAGGCTGGTGTGAAGACTGGGAGGCGCAATATAAATCTAGAAGTGCTGACCCTGGGGATGTCTGCTGATGTAAGTGGGGCAAAATGATGAGGAACAGAGGATCTGAGAAGTTCTCTACATGAAATGAACCCTCTTCCTGATACTTGTTCAGCCTGGCACATGGGGATTTTGCCTAAGATGAACATACTAGAATAAAAAAGAAAAAAGGAGTCCTCTTGTTTTTGTAAATTTACAAAGACTCATATTTGCGTCAATTTTGCAGGGGACACACATTCATTTGTTCAGTAAAGGTTTTTGAAGGACATCCTGCAGCCAAGCATTATAAGCAGCAAAGTAGAAATATTGGTGAACAAGATAGGAAAGAGCCTTGGATTTATGGAACTTTGAGTTAGGGCAGGAGTTTTTTTATTTATTCTTATCTATTTACCTACTACTTACATACTTCTAATTGTTATGATGCGGTATGTGTAGGGTGATACTAGCGCATAGGAAAGATATAAAGAAAAGTATTTTTATGCGCTAACACTCTCTTCTGGATGAGCAAGTTAATTAAACTCATTGTTTAAAAAAAATGGAAACCTTAGCAGGGTGAGTTGAATTGACATGGCAGAGGGGTCACTCTGGTGTGGTATCTCATTGGATCATGCCCATGAACAGAGAAGAGAGGAATAAAAAGACACTCCTTGAAAAATAGCAAAATAAAACTATTACTACTCTTCCTTGGCTTGGAGAAAAAATTAAGTTCAGAAATGACTGCTCCCTACTCTCAATCGTTTTTTTTTTTTGGGAGGAAGGTTAGCCCTGAGCTAACATCCACACTAATCCTCCTCTTTTTGCTGAGGAAGACCGGCTCTGAGCTAACATCTATTGCCAATCTTCCTCCTTTTTTTCCCCAAAGCCCCCAGTAGATAGTTGTATGTCATAGTTGCACATCCTTCTGGTTGCTGTGTGTGGGACGCAGCCTCAGCATGGCGGGAGAAGCGGTGCATTGGTGCGTGCCCCGATCCGAACCCAGGCGGCCAGTAGTGGAGCACGCGCACTTAACTGCTAAGCCATGGGGCCGGCCCTCCTACTCTCAATTTAAGCACAAAGATAAGTAGTGGAAAGTATCTAAAAGATGCATCAGTGACACTATAAGAACCTATATCAAAGTACCTGAAATTTAGCTCTCAGAATCTTTAAGGAAATGTTTTTGGGTGAAAACACAGTTTCACTCAGAATGTAATTTAGTCTCTATTGCTTTTTTCAGGGCATCTTTCACATCCTTGTTCCTTAAGCTGTAGATCAGTGGGTTTAACATAGAGAGGACGACTGCGTAGGAAACAAGCCATTTTGTCCGTGTCCATGGAGTAACTGGAGCTGGTCGTAAATATGTGAACAGGAGTGTGCCATGAACTATAGCCACAGCCGTTACGTGGGAGGTGCAGGTAGAGAAGGCTTTGCGTCTCCCCTCAACTGAGTTCATTCTAAGGATGGTGATTATGATGCAGCTGTAGGAGAGGAGGACAGTGATGATGCTGCAGCCCAAGACACAGCTACTGTAAGTGAACATCACTATCTCATTGATGGTTGTATCTGAGGTTGGAAAGGGCTATCAATGGTGAGCAGTCACAGAAAACATGATTGATAATATTGGAATTGCAGAATAACAGCTGAATTGTGCAAAAGGTGAAGATTGCCAAATATAGCAAACTTCAATGCACACAATGGCCAATAGCTGGGTACAGACTCTTCTGGACATGACAATTGTACAAAGAAGTGGATTGCAAATCGCTACGTAACAGTTATATGCCATGACAGCCAACAGAAGACATTCCACACTTGTAAAGACCCCCAAAAAATACATCTGAATGGCACATAAACTACACAGAATTCTCTTTTGCTCAGATAAGAAATCAGCCAGCATCTTGGGAGAGAGAGTGGAGGAGTAGCAGACATCACAGAATGACAGATTGCTCAGGAAATAATACATGGGCATGTGGAGTCTGGGCTCCATCTTGATGGGCAGGATCATCCCTAGATTGGCAATCACAGTAATGCCATAAACCAGCAGAAAGAGGACAAAGAGCCCCTGCTGCACCTCCTGTCTGTCAGAAAGTCCCAGGAGCATGAAGTCAGTGAACACAGTGCAGTTCTCAACAGCCATCACTCGGGTCTGGAAATCCCTGGTTGTGAAAGAAGGAAATGGAAGTGGAGGGTAACATCGTCTTATTAACTTAATAGTTAAACTGCTCATCCTTTGCATTTTTCAGTAAGCTAATGATAGGACTGCGTGAGGTTACCTGACTCCCTGGAAATACATCCAGTTTAATATAAATCTACAAGTGATAACGATAATACCATTTACCTTTGTATAGTACTGTATAGGGTTTGTAGGACACTTTCCTCCAAATTGAATCAGTGGTATTTCCACACCAATCAGTGTAGTATTTATGATCATTTTTACTACCACTTACTTGTATTTGGAAACTGATGTTCTGAGAGTTGAGGCAATAGTTCTTAAATTAATCAGTCCACATAACTCACATCTTCTGGCATAACTGTTGTTTTTTTTCTTTTTTCCAATATTGCAGAAATGTTGTTATGTCCTATAATAGAGAAGCAGAGTTAAGTAACAGGTGCAAGCAATGAATATATTCCTTTGTTATTTTCTCATCATCCACAGTTGTAGAGCAGGCAGAGCTATGGCAGGTTCCTGGGTATAACATGCCTCCACTTCCTCATTAACCCTATCAGGTCCAATCCAGTTTCAAACAACAAAGGAGAGAGAAACTCTGATCCAGGACTTACTGGAGCAGGGAGAGCGGTGCTGCTGGAGAAGAGGGTTGAAGGGTCTCTGTGAACAGCACACTAGTGTGCACAGAGTGCACTACGCCAGAGCTAACCAGGCTGCTTCTGACCTTTGCTGCGGTTCAGGGAGATTATGAAGCATGTTTGAAAACTAATTGTATACTGTAGCACAGGTAGCAGAGAGGAAAGAAAGGGAGTATGGTTACTGTATGTGATCCTCTGCTCTAATTGAATGCAATCCACATGATCTACTCACCATCAGATCAGATGTGTAAGACATGTAAAAGTCCTCATGTCTCCATAGTCTCATGGCACAGAGAGAGTCATGTCTGAACTGTGCCCCCATGCCAATCCCTAGAAAGTGTAATATTGTTTTATTGTTTTCTTTGATGCCTATTTCTCTTGAATATCTCTGAAATCTGCCTCATTTTGGTTCAGAAAAGTTGGTGGTTCTTGGTAGGCCAGTTGAAATCTATGTCCCATTCTTATATTTTACCCAAGACAATTATGTTTTGTATGTCATCCATGACCTCCTCTGTTCTGTGAGAATATAAGAAAAGTTGACTTGAAGGTAGATGAACGACAAAGAATATCTGAATAATTATCTAGTGAACAATGTGCAGGTCTCCAAACTCTTAGTCTGTACTCATCTAAATATGCCTCTGTAGACACATCTTTAAAAATATCCTTTCCTTAAAAATGAAAATATCTTTAAAATTCTTAAAGTATAAGTAAGAGATTAAAAATAAATGTCTGACCACTTCCACAATCCATACTTGAATTTTGCTGTATTCCCTGCCGTTTGTGTATATACGTATTTAAAATAAATAAATCGTTAAAAGTAACTAAAATAGGGGCCGGCCCGGTGGCGCAAGCGTTAAGTTCGCACGCTCCCCTGCGGCGGCCTGGGGTTCGCCGGTTCGGATCCCGGGCACGCACTGACGCACTGCTTGGCAAGCCATGCTGTGGTGGCGTGCCATATAAAGTGGAGGAAGATAGGCATGGATATTAGCCCAGGGCCAGTCTTCCTCAGCAAGAAAAAAGAGGAGGATTGGTAGATGTTAGCACAGGGCTGATCTCCTCACACACACAAAAAAGTAATTAAAATAAAGTTTTTGTAATATTTCATACCCTCCTTTGCCTTTATAACATGCTTTTAGTCAGAAAACGATAAAAACTAAAAAACAAATCTAATTATAAATCAGAAACACAACAACAAATATTGTACCTGACCCAGACTACTGACTCTTTTGCTGCATACTGTTCTGTCTGCAGTAGGGTTCAGCATTGTCCCCTGGCTGACCTGGATTGTATAACTATCTTTGTGTCTGGTCCCTGCATATTAAACACTTGGTCTCTGAGGATTAAACGACAGATATAACAATATGGTTTACCGTCTGTTATTTATTATAGGCTGGTGTTATGAGAGGTTCAGGGATTCAATCGGAGATGCAAAAGAAACTTTCTACTCCAAACAAATGGACTGAGGGTATATTTTATTGTATAGAGGATAGTAAAGGTGATAGTCTGCAAACAGATCCAAATAGGTCGAATATTAAGAGGGAAAAACATCAGCTCTACTGGAAAGGGAAAACATCCACATCGACTGAGATAGCAGCATTATTCCAATAGGTCATATAATAAGGGGGAAAAACATCAGATCGATCGGAAAGGGAAACACCATATCGACTGAAGGGAAATGACACAAATCAACTGGAAAGAGAAATACCAGGTTGACCAAAAAGAGAACACCTCAGATCGTGATGTTACTCACAACATCCAGTCCCACTGCAGGGGAGAGTCCCTTTAATTAACACAGCTGGGCGGAAATCCTATCATCAGAGGTCCTGGGCTGGGCATCCCCTCCACAGGTGAGACTCTCACCAGGGCCTCAGTCTCCAGCAGTTTATATAGCATCAGTGGTTTCCAGAGTAAGCAGTTACAGAGTTTACAGAGCAAGCATTCAGTGTTCCCATGCACAAATGGTTATCAGTGGCATACCTGCACTGAGCCTCCTGGCTATCGTCCCAGCCTGGCAGTTGTGCACGTGCATTGTTTTCCCTGGTTATTGTGCAAGCCAGGCTCAGATGGCCAGTCTGCCCCAGGCTGCGACACCCAAAGGACCTTTAGATGTTACAAATTGTAACTATCTCCGTGGGAGAAAGGCCAGTTCCTGGGAAAAAGGCCAGTTCCCACCACACAGAAAGCAGCTTTATATTTCTTTGTGTGCTGGTGGCTGTAGGTCAATGGAGTGGCCAAATATGGCTGCACTCATGTCAAGACAGCTGGGTGATAGAGAAAGAAATAAGGAAATTTTTAAAAAATGTTACTTTTGTCCCTGTCTACCTTACTGCCCATTATTATACACATTTAACAACAGTAAAATGACTACAGTCAATGAGCATTCCTTCTTTCCAGATCACCAATCCCTTACAGGCATTTCTTCTTAATTCCAAAATTTAGGAAACAAATACAAACCCACTCACGCTCACACACTTACACAGCCACACATACACAAACACTCTCCCATGCACGTACTACATATAGTATACAGTCCTTGGTATCTGCTGTGGCTTGCAGCCAGGACCCCTGTGCATACCAGAATCTGTGGATACTCAAGTCCCTTCAATGACATGATGTAGTGTCTGCATGTAAGGTATGCATGGCCTCCCTTATCCTTTAATCATCTCTGGATTACTTATAGTACCCGATACAATGTAAATGCTATGTGAATAGTTATTATACTCTATTCTTGGGAATACTGACAACAAAAAAAGTCTGTATATGTTCATTATAGATGCAACCATGGTAGGCCTTTCACAAGTTGAATTCCCGAGTTCAGAACCGTGGATGGGGAGGGCTGGCTGTATCTTGTTTCTCTACTTCACTCATGAACAAACGTAGCTTCAGTTAGTAATGAGAATATTTTCTAGCTTCAGCAAGGAGTACTTTCTCAGAATTTCTACCACTCATGGAGTGTTGTGTATTGGGGGAAAAAAAAAAGAAAATGCACCTTTTCTTTTCTGGTTGTAGGGGGCTTGTGTCAAGCCTATTCATAGTCCTCAAATTCTCATTATGTGTTAATTGGGCATTTAGATATTCTTTTCTCAAGAAGAACATGTGATTGCGTCAGATGGCCAAAACTTGGTGTGTTACACAATCAGTTACTCATAAGGTTCCTATTAGCACCTGCTATCTGATAAGCACTGGCCCTGAAACCAGTGGGGACATCTGGCACATTATTTAGAGTAAGAAAACATGAAACCTTTGTTCTGCCCATAAGTGTCTAAGGCTGGCTCTCAGGCAGTGGAGTTGTGGGGTGCTTTGTCCCAGCCAGTGGGCATCAGAGATCTGGAAGCATCTATCATCCTTCTAAAGTAAAACAAAAGAAGACTGAATTAATTCACTCAAATAGAAAAGCACTTGAGTGAGTTATTTACTGAAGAATTCTTTGCTAAGATTAAAGAACTCAAAAATCGGTGTCAGATTACTGACTGTAAATATGAACATCTTAGGGCATTGTACTTATATTTAAAAGGCCAAAGCAAATTGTTTTCTTTTAAAAATACCAATAGCGTGAATAGAAAATGAAGTTTACAAGATATTACTAACTAACAAAGAAAAAATAAACAATGTAACTCATTGTTTAGGAAGCTCTATATTTACGAACATAAGAACAAAAATATACTTTAAGAGAAAACAGAAAAAATAAATTCAACATGGGATAATAGCTATCTATACTATTGTCTTATAGATGAGATTTCCCTTGCACATTTCTGTTTTCTACATGCACATACAGTTAAGATATATACAGTCTTGCTTATTTTTCTTAAGATTAATTGAGTAAAGTTGATAATAAAAATGCCCCAGGGCTTTAAGAAAATAATATACAGCCAAGACATCACATGGGACAGAGATACATCTAATTACTTGAACTGCAGTCTTCGAGGCAATACCTTAGTGATGTTTTCTAGTCTCCACATCCCTAAGGTCTTGATGTCATGTATTTGTAGCACAATTTGAAGCTGAGATTTCGTTTTCAGGTGTGATCTTATTTCTGGTATCTCTGAGTTGTCTTAATAGGTTGGAAAACAGTTTCTTTTATGAAACATTTAATGAAATAGTCTGTGGAATCCTACTACTCTTTTTCAGACCTGTTTCTTTTAATTAAATGCCAAGTAGGAGCACTCCTGGAGCTCATTAATCTTAGCAAAGAATTCTTCAGCAAATGACTCACTCTAGTGCTTCTCTATTTGGGTGAGTTAATTAGGTCTTTTGTTTTACTTTAGAAGGAAACTGTGGCATTCCGGTGATCTTTGCAGTAGACAAACACATGTATAGAACAAAGTGTCCGCAAATCTACTTAGTTTGACTAGGAGAGGGTTTATGGTATTATATTCTGATTCCTTCTTTCTTTCAAATGATATTCATCCTGGTTTTGTCATTGTGTAGCCACCATGTAGCCAGCAATGAAATAAAGATTGTGGCAAATACAGAATAGTAAAAACATGGGCCTTGTCTTCACACTTCCTATGATCTCTGAGGAAGAAAGTGACAATAATAACCATATTTGTAAAGCACAGGATACAGCGTATGGTAATTGTAAAGTTATAAATTTCGAAGTTTACATGTATACAAAGGAGAAGAAACAGTGAGCAATGTTGATAATAGCCAGTGGTAAAATAAGACATTATAAGAATAAGAACACAATGGGAAAATAACTAGATGCAAATGAAAATGTGCCATGTAACAGAGCTTGATGAATCCATCATGACTAAAAAAGAATGTGTTAAATGGAAATGAGGTTGGATTTATAGAAGCAAGAGTTTTTGGAAAAGCCAGACTGAACAATATAAATTTCATGCATTCACTAACAAAGAGTATTTGGAATCTTTGAAGTCATCTACTGTCAGGTTAAAGTAATCATAGAAAATTATTCTCTCAATGTTGCATAGAATATTTCAAGTTGAAGGAATGTGGTTGGGAAAAGTGGCCATAATCCAGCTTTGCAGTGCTAAGACCTTATAAAAAATTTTTACAGAGGATCTCTTATGGGATTGGTTTGTGAAAGATATCTTTCCTACAGGCAGAAACTTGTGGGAATCACCAAAAGCCACAGTGTAATAAAAAAAGTCTATAGGAGAACAGGGAATGTTTATTATGCATCCTTGTTGAAGTGCCAAAGAAATCGTACCTATTTCTATTGTGTGAGTTCTGGAGGAAAGAATTTCTGCATTGTATTTCTCAATGTCACCACCTGTTGATAGCTGTCCATGCTTGGGCCTGATTTTCTGAATGAAATAAGTTTTTGAAATCATACTAATTACTCATAATTACAATAAGTAAGAAAGCTCAATATCTATGATACATCACACCATGTCTTATGGCTTTTAAATTCATTATCAAAGTATCTATTTTATTTCTGGTAATTTAAATTTTATATTATTAATATTCTCCATTTACTGTTGAAGAAATGACTAGTGGTATAAAGTAATATTCAAGAAATATTATAGTGTCCTACTTGAGATGGGTCTCTATCCTGACACCAGCTTTTGGAAAAGCTATAACTTAACACAAAAATCACAGAATGTATTTTCCCTGCAGCCTGAAATTTATATCCATTGTCCAGTGCTTTCACAGTTCTTATTGTTTGTCACTACCCAACTTCCAAAATTTACTACATTGAAAAAAGAAGGACTTTTTGTTCAATGTTGTTTCAACTATTATCACTGAAGATACAGTACGTATTTTGTTGTGATCACCTCCTGATGAATAACATAATGTGCCATGAATAATAACATTTAAATATTTTGAAAATTAGTTTAACATGAGTGAAAAGTTTAGTGTACTTGTACAGCACAGCTCCAGAATGTGTTGAAAGTACTGGGTTACTTGGAGTCAGAGAGGCACAGAAAAGGAAATAGAACAACCACGAAAATAGTAAATTGATGTTTTTGTAGGGACGTTAGCATTTAAAAAAATGTTGACAGGTATAAGTTAATTGTCTCACAGTCTAAGAAGTGAAGCAGGGAAGAAACTGTGGAAACTCATGATATGTGTTTCCTCCAGTGCAACTATTTTTGCTAAGCTCAGATTCAGCAGAGTTAGAGCAGCCCTTCTCATGAAGTCAGCTGCCTATGATGAACCTGAGATTTATTATTGAAAATAGAGCAGAGTCTACTTGGTTTTTTGTTCTTCCTGACCTAATCTTGTTTTTGATTATTCCACTCACACAGAATTTCTATTCGCTGTGTAATTTTTATATAAGTGAATGCTAACTTTTGAAATAGTATAACAGTGAAAATCTAGCATTTTTAGCAACACTGTTAAAGAGACCCATTGAGCCTCTCGACATTACGTCTATTCTCTTATCTATTTCAAATTTGTTTATTACTTCTCTGGATCGACTTTCATTTTTGTCCACAGGAACCAAGAAAACCAGAGTGGTGGAGTCACCTTTGTTCTCTTGGGCTTCTCAGAATATCCAGAACTCCAGGTGCCCCTGTTCCTGGTGTTCCTGACCATCTACACAGTCACTGTGCTGGGGAACCTGGGCATGATGCTGATTATCAAGATCGATCCCAAACTCCACACCCCCATGTACTTTTTTCTCAGCCACTTATCTTTTGTTGACTTCTGTTACTCTACGGTAGTCACACCCAAACTATTAGAAAATTTAGTTGTGGAAGACAGAATCATCTCCTTCACAGGATGCATCATGCAATTCTTCTTTGCATGCATATTTGTGGTGACAGAAACATTCATGTTGGCAGCGATGGCATATGACCGATTTGTCGCTGTTTGTAACCCTCTTCTCTACACAGCTGTAATGTCTCAGAAGCTTTGTTCCCTTTTGGTGGGTGCATCATATTCTTGGAGTATAGCTTGTTCTTTAATATACACATACTTTTTGTTGACCTTGTCCTTTTGTGGGACTAACTTCATAAACAACTTTGTCTGTGAGCATGCTGCCATTGTTGCTGTTTCCTGCTCTGATCCCTACATTAGCCAGAAGATCATTTTAGTCTCTGCCACGTTCAATGAAATAAGCAGCTTGATGATCATTCTTACTTCCTATGTGTTCATCTTTATCACTGTCATGAAAATGCCTTCAACTGGTGGTCGCCACAAAGCCTTCTCCACATGTGCCTCCCACTTGACTGCCATTGCCATTTTCCATGGGACCATACTTTTTCTCTACTGTGTTCCTAACTCCCAAAGTTCATGGTCCATGGTCAAAGTGGCCTCGATCTTTTACACAGTGGTCATCCCCATGCTGAATCCACTGATCTACAGCCTCAGGAACAAAGAAGTGAAAGAGACAGTCAAGAAGTTAATCAATACTAGGTTGTTCTGTGATGAAATGTAAAGCTAGAAATGTTACTTATTTCTTTTTGAGAGTACTGATAAGAGTGGTTCAATGGCAAAGCAGTACACAAATCTATGGTAACCTTGCAATTAACAGTCCAATATCTGTTCCCTCTAATGTTTATTAAAATAATCTTAACATTACAAATAATGTTAGGGATGAAACCTCAGACTACTTTAAGTTTTTGATTCAGAAATTGGCATGTAAAGACTTCTGTGTTAGTATACACGACAATATGATTGCCCAGGTGAAATTTCCGTCAGTTTAAGTCATGTGAAATGTAGGATTTTTGAGATGATCTTAAGGGTTATAGCTTACAATTAGGAAGTTTATTTCTTAATATAAAAGTAGTACATTAAGAGCTGTTCAACATAAAAATCATAAATGTACAATATCTATATATGTTTAATTCCATAAGAACTGTCAGCATCAGAAGATTCTCTGGCAAACAAAAATAAATAAGAAATGTATCTCCCTTAAAAAGTCAATAATTTTTCATACATATTGCTGATGCTAGTTTACTTTTGTTTTAAGTAAATATATGATTATGTTTTAAATCAATTAAATATTGCACTTTCCATGTTTTTAGGTGGTCAGGACACTCTGAATTAATACAGAAATAATCCATATTGACGCACTCATCTCAGCTGGTTTCAGAAAGAAATATATTGCAAGCTCTCCCAGTTAGACGTTACGGAAGTCAGAATGATGAAGAAGGCATATATATTTAGAGACTCATTATTTATGTTATAGTTTAACTTGCTTTATAAAAGTGCTGCAAAAGCACGGACGATAACTGCCTTTACTGGGTCTGCACTCAGGTTCTCATAACCAATAGTTTTGACTTAGAAATTTCTATGGAACAGAATTTTTTGTTCCCCTTAAAACTTTTCTTCATTCTGAGTAAAATTAGGACCTGGGAGTTTGCATTA
The DNA here is from genome assembly GCF_057802395.1 of Ceratotherium simum simum. NCBI lineage: Eukaryota > Metazoa > Chordata > Mammalia > Perissodactyla > Rhinocerotidae > Ceratotherium > Ceratotherium simum. Next base: position 18,289,420 of record NC_141933.1, read on the forward strand.
TGAGAAACATTATCTGACTTTAAGTGAGCAAATGCTGAAAATATTAGCTACTCTCTATAAGTATCACTCATTTTTTGAGTATCAATGTAATGTTTTATAGTTCAATAAAAGGAATTGAAAATAATATTGAATACCAAGGAACAGTTCAATTTATTTCCAACAAGACTTATGTCCATTACTCATTGATAAAAACACTGAGATTAATAAAATATACTTTTTTGATCATCCATTCTCAACAGTAAACTTTTCCCACCTACCAATTTTCTCCATATCAATACACGACGTCCACATCTACTCACTTCCTTAAACAAGCAACGGAGAAGGCATTGTTTATTTTCATTTATTATTCTGTAGCTTCTCTCAAATACCTGTCAGTAAGTTATGTTGTTTCTGTCTCCACAATGGAGCTATGTCTTCATGTCTCTGCTTTCTGAGTCATCTTTCTCATTAAGTTGGTTTTTAGCAGTTAATACCAAATAATATACTTTCCATATTTCTTAACCTTATATGTCATGAATCTCAGATCATCTGTAGTGACTTTTTAAAAATATAAAATCAATTTATTTTACTCCCTAGCTTAGAATTGTGCAATAGTTTTCTATTACATCTTGGATGATAATCAGTCTTTGCAAAATGTAGCATCTGCTTAATTCCTGGCTGCATCATTTTAGATTTAAAACAGATTGAAACACGTTTTTTAAACAAACACTCATGTAACTCTCAAGTAGATCAATACATAGAACATTACTAGTACCCCAGAGTCAATTACTGGCCCTTTCTTCCCACTCTCAGCAAGAGTCAAAAGGATGACTTTTGTCATAATGATACAGTTGCTTTTCTATATAGATTCAGTACCTAAATATGCTTCTCAAAAAATACAAGTTAATATTCCTTCTTAGCAAACTTTATGTAAAGGAAATCATGCATTATGTATTTCATATATAAGACTTTTATAAATATTAGGTTTTACAAATCATTCATGTTGTTCTATATATTTATGGTTTATTCAATTTTGCTTCTATTGTATATTTTATATTGTAAATACTTCAGATTTTTTCTTTATTCCAGTCTACTATGATGAACATTTGGGATGTTTCAATTTTGGGGCAAGTATACCATTACACTGCACATAAGTACTCATGAGAATGAGGTTTATACCCAGAAGTATCATGCATTTTTTTAGTCATAATTTTCCAAAGTGGTTTTATCAATTTAGACTCCTAAAAGCAAAGTTTGAAAGTTCTAACGTTATGATTCACTTACTTGCCAGTATTCAGTATTATTATATATTATATATTATATATTATATATTATATTATATATATTATTATTATATATATATTATATATTATAAAAATTATATTTTTACCCATTTACTTGATTTAGAATATTTATTTTGTAGTTTTAATTTAAATATCTATGATTATTGAGGTTAGGCACATTTTAATATGTTTATGGAATTTTTTTTCTTTTTAAAGTGACGTTGTAGGGTGTTTACCATTCTTCATGTAAATTATTATGTTATTGTTCCTATTTATTTGAAACATTATTTTATATTATGAGTAAAATCTCTTTCGCAGTTAAATATCTTGACAGTATTTTTGTATTTTGGCTTTACTTTTAGCTCACTGAATGTTCTCAAATAAAGAGCAAGTTTGAATTTTAACTTAGTCAAATGTATTACTTTTGTAATATTTTTGCAGTTGTTGAAGATTATATTTATCTACCCTGAGGTCAGGAAGACATTTTTCTATATTATATTCAAGAATCTTTGTTGTTCTTACTATTTTGCTCTATTAGTCACCTAAAATTCATTTTTGTGGATGGTGTGAGGTTTGGGTCTATGACAGACTGTTTTACTTGTTCAACATTATTTGTTCTCTCTTCATCTTTGTCATGCTTCCCCGTAGGCCGGGAGAAAATAATTTCCTTGTGGCTTGCTTGGGACAATGGAAAGTGAGTGAATGTGTGATAAGACACATGACGGAAGAAGCTTTAAATGCCCCTACATGGTTTGAATCTTTCCTCCTTGAGCTCATTCGTTAACTTGGAGAAGAGAATACCACAAATAGTCTGTCCCTTCAGCCTGGGTCCTGGGATAAGAAAACACGGGAATGGAGCCAAACTCAACCAAACACAGCATATCAGAGCTGTTGTCAATCACCAACATTCATGGTACCAATTCATTTTTAACGAGATGAATATATCATTGTCACATGCTGTTTATGGAAAAAATCCATTTTCTCCTTGTTGCTCTGCAATACCAATCTTGTCATAAATGAAGTGTCCGTAAATGTGTTTGTCAGTATAATTGTCAGATGCTTCTACAATAACTCTTGGAAAAAACATCACAATCAATGGCTTAAAAGTACAAGTATTCAATTTCAAAGGTCAAGAGGTCATCTGAGGTGGCTCTGTCTTAGGCTATGAGACTAGGAATATTTTGTTTCACACCACAGTTCTGTGAGTATGGATTGCTCCATATGTCTTTTATCATCTTTAGACTATATGGCTATTTGTATTATGGAAATGTGAGAAAGCAGTTGGCCAAGTGAAAATATTCAAGGTTTCTTAAAGCCTAGGCTAAGAACTGCCATACTTTCTTTTCCGCCAACAGATCATCAAATATGTCACAGGACTGGACTCATAATCCAAAGGTTAAGAAATACACTCCATCAATAATAAACTATGGAGAATTTATAGATGCAAGGAGATGGTGAATAATTGGGCCCAATCATTTGATCTACTTCAGTCAGGTTCTTAACTCTCGATTGCATTCAATTGAAGTATTCACCATTACTACATATTCTTAATTATTATAGCTTTGAAATAAATTTTGATATCCATTAGATAAATTTTTTTATCTTGTTCTTCTCCATGGGTGGATACTCGTTGTCCTTAGCCCTTTACATTTTCATAGAAACTTCAGGATTTACTTTGTTCGTTTACTACATACTTTTGAAGACTGAGCCCCTCATGGGCTCTAAAAATTATACTCTAGATCTGCACTTTAAAGCATTCTTAGCAGTACCTGTACCTTCTCTGTTTCATTAGTTTATAGTCTTCCACCCTTTTTACATGTTTCTGAAATTATGGGAGAATAATATCACCTGGTTTTTCTTTTACCATTGTCTTTGTTAGTGTGACTTTGTTATTTGATTTATTCCTTCATTATCATTGCTATTTTTGATTAGGTGTATGGTGGAGGGGAGAGGCAACAAAGATATATAGATTTTGACATATTGAATAAAAAATCCACTCTTTATTTATCACTCCATAGATGCATGATGGATAGATAAATAGACCTATAAATCTATTTGTTGATAGACATACATAAAGTTAAAAAAAATTGGCAAAATAAAAACTAAAATGTTAACATTATCTATATTGTTGGCTTATCAATTTTTTTTTTTTCACTGTAATATCTTCTCAGTATTGAAACGGCAACCTACAGAATGTGAGAAAATATTTGCAAACTATATATCTGGCAAAAGATTAATATCCACTACATATATAAGGAACTCATACAACTCAATAGAAAAAAAAAGGTAATAAGCCAATTAAAATTTGACTAAGGACTTGATCTAGACATTTCTTCTAAGAAGATATACCAATGGCCAATAGGTATATGAAAAAAATGTTCAATGTCACACTAATAATCAGGAAATTGCAAATCAAAATCACAATGAGATATCACCTCACAAGTGTCAGGATGGCTACTACCAAAAAAACAAAAGACAAGTGTTCGCCAGGCTATGGAGAAATTGGAACCCGTGTGCATTCTTGGTGGGAACGCAAAATGGTGATGCTGCTATGGAAAACAGTATGGAGGCTCATTGCAAAATTAGAAACTAAACTACTATATGATCCTAGCTTCTGGATATTTATGCAAAAGAATCGAAATCAAGATTTCAAAAAGATATTAGCATTCTCATGTTCATTGTCGAACTGTTCACAATAGTCAAGATGTGGAAACAAGCTAAGTGTCCATGAATAGATAAATGGATAAAGAAAATGTGGTATATACATACAATAGAATAAAATTTAGCCTTAAAAAAAGAAGGAAATTCTGCAATATGTGACCACATGGATGAAGCTTGAGGACATTATGCTAAGTGAAATAAGCCCGTCACAGAAAGACAAATACTGCATGACTCCACTTGTACGAGGTATCTAAAATAATCAAGTTCATAGAATCAAAGAGTGGAATGATAGTGGCCAGAGGATCAGAGAGGGAGAAATGGAGAGTATCAAATAAATAAGCATAAAATTTCAGTTAAGCAAGATGAATCAGTACTAGAGATCTGCTGTACAAAATTGTGTCTGTAGTCAACAATACTGTAGTGTACACTTAAAAATCTCTGAAGAGGATAGAACTCATGTTAAGTATTCTTACCACAATAAAATAAAAATAAGGAACCTTGGTATACTATGATCACTAAAATCCAAATTTTATTTGGATTCCATTAGTTTTATCTATTAATGACATTTTTCATTTCTGGGATCCAATCCAGGGTACCACATTGCATTTAGTCATCACATGTCCCCAGCCTTCTCCAGTGTGTGAAAATTTTTTACTCCTTTCTTGTTTTTCTTGACTTTGACAGTCCTAAGGTGTACTGGCTAGTTAGCCTGTAGAATGCTTCCAAATATGGGTTTGCCTAATGATTTCTCATATTAAGCCAGGGTTATGGATTTTGGGGGAAGAATATCACAGATGTGAAGTCTTTCTTATCACATCATATCAGGAGGTAAATGAGATCCACATGATATCACTGATGATGGTCACATTCATCCTTTGTTTAAGGTAGTGTTGGCCAAGTTTCTACACTCTAAACTTGAATGTGTAATTTGAATCACAGTTGAGTTAATAACAGCTATTTCTGGACTGTCTTTTTTTTTCTTATTTAAAACTCTACAGTTTATGTTTTCTTTAATTGATATGTATTATTTCAATAATTTAATATCTGCAAGCAATTAATGGAATAGATGTGGTGATGTAATTATCCTTAATGATTTAGATGAAAATGTGTTTACCACAATGACACAAGATACAGTATTTCTACTAGTTATGCGTTTGTGGCCCACTGACTAACACTTCAATTATAATTCTCTGTAGTCTATATCTCCATAATCATGGAGGCAGATATAAGACCCAGAGTTTGGCAGAGTTCAGACTGTGGATTCAGCTTTTGGCTTTTTCTTTGTATTCCCTGAGATTTCTTATGTCTTGGAAATATAATGCTATTTTAATGGCATACCAATTGAAATATACTGCCAATTTTGTTACAAACCTCAAGCCTGTTGCTTACTTAATGAACGTTTGATTACTGAGAAGGAAAATGTCTGAGGTTCATTAATCATAAAAAGAAATTCTCAGTAAATTAATCATGATCTTCTGGTTCAGGTCAGTTCACTTCTCTTTTGGTATCTTTCAATTTAGATGGAAAACATGGAGCAACAGCTCCTATAGATTATTCTAAAATTTATAGATGACCCTTTTTATGGTCAGAGATATTTTAATTTTCACTAATAGGGCATGAAGTATTTCTTAGAATTAAATTTTGTATTACAGAAACTGGCAGCAGTGAGCAATGGGGAAGTCACAGAAAATGTATGGAATATTTGTTGATTTTTGAAATCTTATGGTTTAAATTTGAGTACAAACCTAATCCTAATCCATTGATTTTCTCCAAAATTATTTGAAATTTCTAGGGTTTGAGTATTAAGTCTTTTCCTGAGTATCTTTTTGTTATTGACCTAGTAAGTGTGCCAGTAAGCCAGAGCAGGAGTGGTAATCTCCCTAATATGCCAGGCTTTTGCTAATACATTCAAATGTTGAAGGGAACTCATTTATTAAAACAGCCTGAATAATAGTGGATATTTACAATGTATCCGCCCAGTCCCACTTGCTATTGGATAGAATATGCTGATGATGGCTGCTTTATGTCTGGGGTTGCTTGTAGCACATGTAAAGGTAGGCGATCATGGGGCTGAGTCTGGAGACCGACACTTGCTCCAGGCAAAGCTGAGAAGATGGAACAGATCATTCATCTAATTCAGCTGCAGCCCCATGTCTATATCTTGGAGCCATTCATTTTATGGTCTTACTGCTCTCACTTCCTTATCTTCCCCAAGTTTGCCTCGTCATAAGAGAGGGCTTACTTCTTATTGGTTAAGAAAATGTGTAATTTTCACTGGATCATAAAACATATTTTTTATGGAACTATTGTTGATGAATATAAGACACTTCTGTTTTCTGTTCTCAAAAAATTACATATATGTAATTTATATATTTAATTATGTATGTATAATATTGTAATATACATATCAGAATGGATGACCTGAAAGTAAATTAATAAATATTTAATGACAATTTAATTAATTAACTTTAATTAGTAAAGTAATACGTGTTAAGCAAAACGTTGACAAAAGACCCACAAAATTACCCCAGGAGGCAGTGTACCATTAATGAAGCTTTTTATGGAGGCTACATGATCGTTTCATGCATTAGATTCTGTAATAAATTCTGCAACATTAAGTGGGAGGCACAAACTAGATACATTTTAAGATTTATTTCAACTCATAAATTCTATGAGTATTTAATTCTATGTTATGTCTAGAAAAGGTAAAAAATAAAAAATTATTAATACTAAGATTTATATGGCACCATTTGCCATGACAAGTGATCCCCTTGATCCTTATTTTAATTCTTAGAACCATAACAAGATTCTCTGTGCTTCTGTTCTGCCTCTCTTACTTCTGTTTTTTACAATCTCTTTCATGCTCTCAATTTATGTTTCAGTTCTATATTAATGTTGCCAACAAGAGCTGAATTTTAAACAATGGAATGATTACTATACATTTTCTATAGCTGTGGTTCTCATAATTTAGTATGCATCAAAATCCCCTGGAGGGCTGGTTAAATCATGAACTGTGGGCCTCATCCCACAGTTTTTGATTCAGGAAGTTGGTGATGTGGCTTGAGAATCTGCATCCCTGACAAATGCTCAGGCGCTCCTGGGGCTGCTGGTTTGGGACCACACTTTGAGAATCACTGCTCTACACCAACTTCACAGAGATGTATGAAGCCCCTTTCTTCTCTCTGTTTCTCCTTTCTATTCAGTTGTATTTTTCAGGAATAACTTTTGGTTCTTTATTCAACAGGAATCATGATGTTATCCAAAGGAAATCAAAGTACCATACCTACTTTTGTTCTCCTGGGTTTTTCAGAATATCCAGATCTCCAGATTCCACTCTTCCTGGTTTTCTTGTCTATCTACACAGTCACTGCAGTGGGGAATTTAGGCATGATAATAATCAAGATCAATCCCAAATGCCACTCGATCATGTTCTTTTTTCTTAGTCACTTGTCCTTTGTAGACTTCTGTTTTTCCACCACAGTTACGCCTAAACTGGTGGAGAACTTGATTGTGGAAGACAGAACCATCTCTTTCTCTGGTTGCATTCTACAATTTTGTTTTGCTTGCATATTTGGAGTAACAGAAACTTTCATGTTAGCAGCGATGGCCTATGACCGTTTTGTGGCAGTTTGTAACCCCTTGCTCTATACCACTAGTATGTCTCAGAAGCTTTGTGCGCTGCTGGTGGCTGGGTCTTACTCATGGGGCATAGTGTGTTCCCTGACAGTGGCATATTTTCTTCTTGCATTATCCTATTGTGAGTCCACCATCATAAATAATTTTATCTGTGACCACTCTGTAATTGTTTCCATAGCCTGCTCAGACCCCTATATCAGCCAGATGCTATGTTTTATTATTGCCATATTTAACGAGGTGAGCAGCCTGATGATTATTATGACATCCTACATACTCATTTTTATCACTATTTTTAGGATGCCTTCTGCAACTGGGCCCCAGAAAACCTTCTCCACCTGTGCCTCCCACCTGACAGCCATCACCATCTTCCATGGAACAATTCTTCTCCTTTTCTGTATCCCTAATCCTCAAACTTCTTGGCTCATGGTTAAAGTGGCCTCTGTGTTTTACACAGTGGTGATTCCATGCTGAATCCTTTGATCTACAGCCTTAGGAACAAAGATATGAAAGACACATTCAGAAAATTAGTTGTCACAAAATTGCTTTGTCACTCACTTTAATAGTGATATAGTCATTATTTTATTTCTGAAAAGAAATGATTTGCTATGCTACAGATTGCTCAACTCTTGCAGTGCAATTGAGAATTCCAACCATTTAATCAATAGGCTCTTAGTTAATACATTTATGGCAGCACATTTTATGATTATGGATTTTTGCATACATTAATTTTTAGTGAAATAGCTCTAAACCACATGTAAACCAAAATTTTATAAAATAAAATTCTTGGACTATATTTTGCAATATTTGTAAATTATTTTAAAATGCTTTATCCTACAGTGTAATTACATATGTGTGTTTCCAAAGTAAAACTAATTATCAGTTCATCAAATATGTGCAGATCTAGAATGGCTCTTTAGAATTGTAATCAGGCAGCCCCTACTCCAGAGAAGCCTTTAACAAATGCTTAAGCTTACTGTGTCTTATACAGAAACCAGCCTTTTGCTATTTATTGCATTGAATGACAGAAGTTGGCTTTTATTCATGAAAATTATAGCCTGCTAACTAGCAAACAAAATTGAGTACTTTTCTTCTCTCCCTAAATTCATATCCTATTTTACTCACACACACAAAAAATTGAGTAATAAAGGCGGTAGGATATTAGAGTCATAGAGTCCCAAAATGGGCTCAAGCAGATGTGGTCATCTAAATTTCAGCAAACATGCCATTATAATTCAACGGAGTGATGATTTTCTACAAACGATGCTGAGATAACTGGATATCCATTTGGATAAAAGAGCCTTAACTTTTACCTCACACCATACACAACTATCAACTTGAATTAAATGAAATGGATCATAGGTCTAAACATAACAATTAAAAGTACTAAATTTTAGTATAAAACACAGAAAAATCTTCTGAAATTTGTGGTGGGATTTTTTTAAACAAAACACAGACAGGATGGATCATCAAAAAATTGATAGAAGAAACTTCAGCAACGTTAAAAACTTGTTCTAAAAGTTTCCTAATGGTGACAGACATCATTAAGAAAAAGAAAATGTAAGCCACAAACTATGAGTAAATATTTTCGGTATATATGTTTGAGAAAGGATTTGTATGTAGAATGTATAAAGAACTCTATAGTCAAAACAAGAAAACAAAATCTAGTTAAAAAATTGGTGAAATATTTGAGTAGACACTTGATGAAACAAGATATACAAATCATCTATAAACACATGAAAAGATACTAAATAGCATTAGCCATCAATGTCAATGAAAATCTTATTAAAATCACAATGAGATACCATTGCACACCAGTTAGAATGGCTAAAATGAATAAGACTGAAATACCAAGTACTGGTGAAAATGTGGAGCTAGCGGGATGCTCATACATTTGAGATGGGAGTAAAAGGTACAATGACTTTGAAAACAGTTTACAGTATCTTATGAAGTTATGCGAGCACTTCCTACACAACTCAACAATTCCTTCCTAGGTATTCACCCACAAGAAATGAAGTCCAATATTTTAACTTAGGAGAAAATTTTTCTCTCCAGTACATGCCATGATATAGGGAAGGGAAAAAAGTAGGGAGAGGGATATTTGTGAATATTTTTTCCTTTTATGAACTTTTTGGCTTTGTTCCTTTAAAAAGTGATTTTCCTAGAAGAGGTGAATTATCTTCCATGAAGAGCTGCTTCTATAGGGCTATAAAGGTAAACAGGAGATGGCAGAAAAGACATGAAAAGATGTTGTCACTTTAACGCAGAGAAATATTTATGTATATATACGCATACATACATGTATATATATTTATATATTTAAATAAAATATGGTACAATATACTTATCCTTGTTAATGTATATAAATTGCCTGCATTGTGCCTTTGATGACCACCTCATAATATCTACATTACCAAGCCTTTGAGAATTGTACTGATGAGGTATATTTGTCCTCTCATGTAATTGTCCTTTTGAGATTCAAGGTGAGAGTGCAGTTTGTTCATAAAAGAATGGTTTTCAAATCGCTATGAATTCTGAGAAGACAGACTCTGCATATATGAGTCAATGTCTTGTCAGGACAAGAGAACAATTACACTTGGCTTTTAAAGAGAGGGAAATTAGAACAGTGATTTGTCATAAAGGTACTGGAAGAACTGCTGGAATAAAAATGGGAAGAGAGGTCTTCCAGAGATTAGTAAAGAAGCCATTAAAATCAGCAGGCTAGAGCAAAGAAGTTTTCTTAAGACAGCCATCCTATGATTCATCCCTGCTCCTTGCGTTGGTTGGGGTTTTGATTGAGACCTGACAGATGTGTGTCTCCCTCAGCTCTAAAAGACTCATCATGGTTGAGCTCTACTCTCTGAAGTTTGAGTCTAGCACCTTCTCCTGCTACCCAATGCGGCTTAACAGAAAGACAAATATTGTGAGGGTGAGATAGTCAAGCTTTTGTGGAAGGTCTCAATTCTCTAGTCAGATTTTTTCTCCTAAGCACTATGGGATTTCTGTAGGACATTTCAATCTGCCTTTCTGGTTCAGATCCCCAGCCTCCATCCCCCACCCCCGCCCTGCCCCCAGAATACAACAAATGCCCTGTGGGGAAAATTGGTCATGAGTTTTGGGTTTCATTAGTTTTAAATTTATCAATAAATTTTTGTGTGTCCCCAAAGCACCAGCGGATTCTTTATTTTGACAGTAGTGTCCCTCTGCAAGCAACACACCTGAAACTCAGCCTGTTCCCAGATCAGAAGATGGGTGCAGCGAAGGAAACAGAGGGTGATTGCCAGCTCACCAAGGAAGGTCCCTTTCCTCTCTGAAATTTTAATAATCTAGTCCTAATTGCTTCCATTTTTTTCTGTAAAAAGTAATTTTTGCAATTCATCTTTTTTGAAAAAGTTATTTCATGGAATTGTTGATCTGCAGTGATCTTCGCTATCCTACCTGAAGCAGAAGACCATGACTAACTCTCCAGTGAAACAATGGAAGGTAGAAGACAATGAGTAACATTGTTGAATTGGTGAAGAAAATAACTGTAGAACTATGATCCTACGCCTAAGAAATACTTTAAAAAAATATAGATGGAACAAAGATTTTTCAGACAGAAAACACTAAAAGACTATCTTCAGTGGATTTACAGTAAAAGAAATCACAAGAAGAGTTCTTCAGGCAGAAGGAAATCAGATGGGTCTTGGATAATGACTGTAGACTATGGAAAACTCAACCAAATAGTAGCCCTTGAGCAGATGAATGTGTCTTAAGGCATACAGTATGCAATCACTGATTTGGCAAATGTGTTATTTTCCTTTTTAATTTTAAAAGGAAATCATAAACAATTAACATCCCCATGGGGTGGATAAAAGTATATCTTTAAAGTTTTGCTCAAGGCCGTGTTAACTCTCCAGCCCTCTGTTATGATATAGTTTGGAGAAATCTCTGCCACTTGACCATGCCACAGAACAGCACAATAGTCCCTTACATTGACAGCATCATACTAAACATACAGGATAAACAAGAGGTAGCTAATATGCTGCAGGCCTTAGTAAGACATAAAGGAAGGAAGAGATTCAGGGACCTGCCACTTCAATGATGTGTTTAGGGGTGAAGTAATCAGAAACATTCCAGGCTACCTTTTCCAAAATAAAAGACAAATTATTGTATCTTCTGTCCCCTTCCAGAAATGAGAAAGCACAGCTCTCAGAAGACCTGTTTTAAGGCTTTAGAGGCAACACATTCCACACCTGGGAATACTGCTCTGACTCTTCTACCAGGTGTGGTAAACAACCCTTAAAGTAATGGATTACCACTTCCTTGTGTAATCTTCCTTGTGTACCACCACCTTTGTGTAATTTCCTCTCATTTTGTGCAGGTGAGTCCTGTGACTTGCTTCCAGCCAATACGATATGGCAAATATATTGGGATGCCATTCTCTTGGTTAGGTTATGTTATATAGCAAGATGAATAATTCTGCATGTGTAATTAAAGTCCAACATTTGTTAATTTTGACTTAATTAAATGAGAGTTTGTCCTGGGTGGCCTTGGTTTAATCAGTGAAAGCCCTTAAAAGAGGGACTTGGCCCTCCTTGAAGTAAGAAAGACTCTTTTCATTGCTGGCTTTGAAGAAGTAAGATACCATGTTGTGAGAGGGCCTACAGAGAGGGCTATGGAACAAGGAGCTGCTGGTGGCTTCTAGGATCTGAGAGTAGCTGCTGATCAATGACCAGTAAGAAAATGGGTACCTTAGTCCTATATCTGTAAAGAGATGAATTCTTCCAACAACTTGAGGAGCTTAGAAGGGGATTCTTCCCCAGTTGAGCCTCTTATGAAACCACAACTCTGACTGATACCTGAATTGAAGCCTGATGACACCCTGGAGAGTCCAGAAAATCCAGCATGCTGGAGTGCTTCCCTGTAGAAATTGTGATATAAAAATGTGTACTAGTTTAAGCCACTGAGTAAGTGGTAATTTATTATGCAGCATAGAAATCTCAAACACCAGGTGACATAGAAGACTACTAGCTTTGAGTGACTCTGGGGAGGAAGTTGCCTCCAGAGCTGGTCTAGCGTGCAGAGGTGTCAGTGGTGGGGAACAGATGCAGTGTGGAACTCATGCCAATCCAGTGGGAGAACAACAATGCAGACTCCTGGGATTCTGGAACAAGGCCATGTCGTATACAATAAATAATTCTATGCTTTGTGATAAAAAGCCTCTGTTGTGTTAGGGGTTCTTGGTAGAGTCTGGCAAGTGTTAGTCAGGTTGTCAGTAGCCCAGGGAAAGTGTAAGTGGATCTAATTGGGTGATATTTGGATGTAGTGGAACCAATGGATTGGTTGACACCCAGTGGCTTTAGAGAGTTAAACGTGCTTCCAAAATACATTTGTCATATTTAAGAAGGTATAGGTACAAAGACATTATATTATTCAATTGTATTAATATAAGCTTGGAAGAGTAGATGGTCCACATTTGGAAGAAAATGCAAATTAGTTTCAACGAAGTGAATCAATGTTTCCAGGTGCAATAACGATTATTTTACATTATGTAAAAAGCCAGAATCCAAGTGACATTGTTTAAACATTTCAAGACACACACATTATGCACAGAAAAATCATACTACAAACATTAACAGCTATTACCTCTGAATGGTTTCATTTTAGCTGATTTCTCTTTCCCTTTGCTGTTTACTGTAGACACCATGATTTCTAAGTCAATTTGTATAGTTTCTATAATTAAATTTTTAAAAGAAATTCATGAGGTTGTCTTGATGAAGCATTGTCTCCAGCGATTTAGAACAAATTATATTCTTATAAAATGCCACATAAGAGAACACTCAATCTAATTTCCGAGTTTGTGATATAAAAAGAAGTAGTTCAGTAAAGATTCTCTAGGGTTTAAATCTCTGAGGTCATGGAGGCATATATAAGCTCTACAGTTTTTTCCTAGGAGTCAGATTCAGCTTCCAAATCTCTCTCTCTCTCTTTTTCTTATTCTCTCTCTCTGAGTTTTTCTGGATGTTAAGAAAGAAATATATTCCCATCACATTAATTAAAATTTATTGTGGACGCTTGCTATATTTACCAACTTTTGAATATTTTCAATAATGTTTGAATTCTGAGTGGGAACTTCCTTAGAGACTATTAATACTAGGAACAGGATGTTCAGGTGAGTTGGCTTCAGGTTGGGTGATCTATCTTGTGTTATCTTTCACTTATATGGGGACATTGAAGTCCTGCAACCTTTGAGTCAGGGGACACTTTTCTTAGTTTAAACGCCATGATGTCTCCTGAGTCCATCTTCCCAAAGTCTCATATTGCTGGGCTTTGATCTCTTCCACCTTCCCTGTGGTATCATCCTGATTTTTGCTTTGAGGATATTCATCATGTGCCTAGAATAGTACAGTCAGACTGAAAATTCTTAAAAGAACATTACAAAATCTAAGCATGTCCTCAACATCTCAAAATCTTGTAGAAAGGGGATAAGAATAATGTGTAAAGTAATAGTGAACACAATATATCATGAAATTTGATTTCCTTAGTAATGTCTGTAGGTCCACCAGGGATGTGGAAAATATTGCTGGAGTGAAAAGGGAAAGTTTCTTTATGATATTGATTTTCATTTAAAGCTTTATATATTGTAAGTGCTGCATCAGTACACTAGAAAAAGAGGATGTTCCCGGTAAAAGAAGAGAAAAATCAAATAAGCCAAGGAATAAAGGAGCAAGTGTTGTTCAGCATAAGCTGAGAATATGGGCATGATTAAAGAAGGTTGAACACTAGGGAACAGCTGGCATAAGACTTTAGGTAAAATTGAACAGAGATATTTAGAATTAGATAATAGGGAGAAATCAAAGTTTTCAGAGCCAAAGACTATCATAACAACCACAGTAATCAAGGGAAGGAGAAGCTGATGTTCTCACAGCGCAAGCCAGCCACACTAGGGGAAGTTGGCTGTGCCTCAGCTACCATAATCTGCCTGAGTAATGATTGCAGCTTGCTAAGTCTCCCACAGGCACCAACCTGAAATTAGAAAGGGAGCACAAGAGAGTCAGAGAAAGCAAGGGAAAAACAGACGATTTATTGAAGGACAGTAAGCGGGGAATTAAGACAAATAGGGCTAAAAGGAGATCCAGGAAAGAGCTGAGATGCCCTTTGATGTCCCAAATTGTACTCCCCTGTTCATTACTGCCCACTTTGGCCCTTGGTCTGTTTCTTAGATTTTTAAACATAATATGTGTTTAAAAATAATACCAATTAGTCATAGCACTAAGAATTAAAAGGGGTGAGGGTGGAGAAACCTACATCTCCTGGACTCCACAATTGTCAGGACTGTGCTAAGTGTATTAATATCACTTTATAATTTAATACACATCTGTGAAATATGTATTGTCATGTCATTACTACTGATCAGTCTTACTGATTTAAGGCTCAGAAAATTCAATTAATTCACCAAAGATAACGCAGTAAATGGAAAAGCCTGGAATTGAATTTAAATTGATGTTTCCAAGCCCATGCTTCTTTCATTATGCTGGTCTGTCATTAGCTCTTTGTCATTTTCCTGCCCATTCTCTTTTTACATGTATGAAATACATTTTTTGAGTGTTAAAAACAGCATTTAGCTATAAAGGAGATAGTTTCTTTCTACCTTGACCTGGTCAGACAAAACTAAAATGGTATCGTCATCTACGAGATTTGTGCTAATAATCTTTTATTAAGGTAAACATTTCAGACATGTCCTTGTTACTGACACATTATTATTATAAACTTATTTTTAAAAACATTGTTAAATGATTAAAGATACTTCTGTTATTATGAACCACTTGAGAATACAGATGCTTTTGTTTTCTCAAAATAACGTATGCCAATATAACAAAGATTGCGTGACTCAAAACAAGACAATTATATACATGCAGCTTTACTCAAAACTAGTGTTGCCATCACCAGAAATTTGGAGAGTGATTATGTAACCATTGGTGTTTATTACCATATTATCTAGCGAGAATATAGAAAAAATATATTAGAGAATATAAAAGGCTCTAGAGAATGTAGAAGACTTGAGCAAAACACAGTATAAGTTACTCTCCAGTTCAGATAGTCTATCACTCTTTAATGTTATAATAGGCCAAGTAAAGTTATTAGGCTAAAAATAATAGTAGAAATTTAAAAGATAATGATCGAGGAATCTAGATTATGTTGAGACCATTGGTGACACTAAGTGAGAAAACACTTTAGTAGGAAAGAAAGCACGTGAGTGAGGGAGCAGCATATCATAATTGCAACTTCCTCATTTTACCAGGTTGCTACACTGTTTTTAGTACACTAAGGCATTTACTGTAAAATCAATGGAAAGCCTGAAGATATACAGGGCTCTATTTCCTTCAAAGTCCATATATTTTTTCAAAACTTGAAAATTCTTGTGGTGACTCATAAATGTTGCCTCCCCTATGATCCTCAATTTGAACATCATAACTATAGAAGTATTATTGCCTTTAATGCTTTATTCTCCTGATTCTTCCTTTATAAATTTTAGTGCTAAATTTATATTCATTGTTATTTTAGTGCTATTAAAAAAACACAGATCTTCAGAATGATGGAAGTGTGAAAGACACATGTTTTTCTACAACAATGTAGAATACCTTTATGTCTAACCCTAAACTTAATTCAAATTCTGGCACTTAGGGTCAACTTCGAAACCCAACTCATCACTAACAAGCTGTGTAACCTCTAACAAGTTCCTTAACCCATATATGCCTCAGTTGCCTTATGTAAAATATGGGGCTACTTGTTTTACAATTCACAGTGGTATTCAAAGATTTAAATTAATATATTTTAATGTTTTTGCACAATGTCTGCAACATAGGGTTATATAAATGTACTATCATCGTGATAATATTTATTGTAATTATTTCAGATTTTCTCCAACAACAATCATGTTGTTAGCTGAAGGAAACCAGAGTTCTGGAGCCAGACTCACCCTCTTTGGCTTCTCAGAATATCCAGACCTCCAGGTGCCCCTGTTCCTGGTGTTCCTGACCGTCTACACAGTCACCATGGTGGGGAACATGGCCATGATCATGACCATCAAGATCAGTCCTAAACTCCACATCCCCATATATCTTTTTTCTCAGCCACTTGTCCTTTGTTGATTTCTGTTATTCCACTACAGTTACACCCAAACTGTTGGAGAACCTGGTTGTGGAAGACAGAACCATCTCTTTCATAGGATATATCACGCAATTCTTCTTGGTTTGTATATTTGCAGTGACAGAAACATTCATGTTGGCAGTGATGGCCTATGACTGATTTGTGGCAGTTTGTAACCCTTTGCTCTACACAGTAGTCATGTCCCCAAAGCTCTGTGCATCATTAGTGGCTGGGCCCTACACATGGGGTATAGTCTCTTCCCTGACACTCACATATTTCCTCCTGGCATTATCCTTCTGTGGGTCTAACGTCATAAATAATTTTATCTGTGAGCACTCAGTCATCGTTTCTGTCTCCTGCTCTGACCCCTACATCAGCCAAGTGCTCTGTTTTGTCATTGCCATGTTTAATGAGGTGAGCAGCCTGGTAATCATCCTCCCTACTTACATTTTCATTTTTGTTACTGCCATAAAAATGTCTTCTGCTAGTGGACTCCAAAAAACCTTCTCCACTGGTGCTTCCCATCTGACCGCTATCACCATTTTCCATGGGACTGTCCTGTTCCTTTATTGTGTACCCAACTCCACAAACTCATGGCTCATAGTCAAAGTAGCTTCTGTGTTTTACACAGTGGTGATTCCCAGGCTGAATCCTCTGATCTATAGCCTCAGGAACAAAGATGTGAAGGAGAGTGTCAGGAAATTAATGAATCACTCAATCCAATTTTGTTGAAGATTTGTATTTCCAAAAGGAATTTGATGTATTATATTGAGGATTGTTCAATGCTTCTATCAGAGATGATGATTCAAATTATCTAGTCAATTTACCAGATTTTCAAATCTATTACAGTAACTTATTATTTGATCATTTGATTTCTATTCACTCCAATGTTTAGTAAAAAAGCTGTGAACCGTATGTGAAGTAACGTTAAGTGTTCTGGGTTGAAGTGTCCCCAAAATATCCATGTCCACCAGGAAGCTCAGAATGTGATGTTATTTGGAAATGGGGTCTTTGCAGATGCAATGAAGGTAAGGATCAAGATGAGATCATACTGGATTAGCGTGGGCCCTAGATCCAACGAGTGTGTCCTTGTAAGAGAGAGTAAAGGGCACATGGAGACACAGGGAAGAAGGCTCTGTGAAGATGGAGGCAGAGATTGGAGTTTGCTGCTATCAACAAGGGGGCTCCAAGAGCCACCGAGATTGGAGGATGCAAGAAAGGATACTCCTCTAGAGACTTCAGAAGGAGCATGGTCCTGCCAGCACATTCATTTCAGGCTTCTGGTATCAAGAACTGGGAGGGAATAAATTTCCATTGTTTCAGGCCACCTAGTTTGTGGTAATTTACTGCAGCAACCCTTGGACGTTTACTTAACAATAAATATCACACCATTAAATCCAAATCTGTTGACTCATTGGCATAGTAAATCATTTTTTAAAACATTCTTCAATTCCATTTAAGCAACGAGAATGTAAGAGTTATAGCAGAATTCTAAAAAGCTGTAGCTGACTAGGGGTGTGATATGGAAGAATTAGCAATGACAGCCCGGAGGCACTATCTCTAAGATCTGACAAAGTTCTTTACTCCTTTCTCCCAAAGGGTCTCTTGTACTTTATTATAATATAGGAAGTGATGTTAAATGTGATAATTCCAAAAATGTAAAAGTGTTGTTTTTATATGAATTTCTGGAAGGATTACCAAGGAGATCAAAAATGAAAAAATCACAGTTATTAATCTCACAATCTGATGTGTCTAACTCGATTTTGTAAATTCTATTTATTAACACAGTGGATATCATAATACATTTCAAAAATAGTTTGTATAATCTTTGTTTTGCTTTTAAAGGTTAATCTGTAGTTAATTACACATTTTACCTGCATGGCATAGCTTCATCTGCCAGACAAATATGGCCTGGTTGCAACTGTGTTGATTGAAATGTCCTCTATATTGATTATTCATTTGTTAATAATACAGTGACTGACAGAGTCAGAAAAAAATCAAAATATCATTTCTGTTTATCTCTTGTTAATCATGGTTTGTATCACACAAGGTTCCCCAGAATATGCCCTGTGCAGATACCTGATACTGTTGCTCCACATTACTTTAGTGACTAAACAATAATTGCATCTTCAGAGCAAGTGTGTTGATCTCAAATAAAACATTGAACTTCACCTTGTACTATAAAGGTATACCACAAACCTTGTCTTACATGCGTAAGTAGGCAATTATAAAACATAAAATAAACAGAAATTTTACTTTTAATTTTCCTTAGATCTAAAACAGAGATTCCACATAACTTTACCATAATATTCTGACCAGTTGCTAATATATCGTATGGCACATTTTCCAGATAATGCTACTGACGGTTTATTCACTCTGGAAAGTGAAATAAAAACTTTCCATTTAATTCCACCAGGGAGGCTTGTATGTTTTTCTCTCTTTGTGTGTGTGGGTGTGTTTGTGTGTCTGTGTATGTGTGGTGTTGTGCTATTAAAGGATGCAAAATATATACACTCCCTCTTCCAACAGACTTATAATAAAGTAAGTATTGTCAATCAGTACCCTTCAGAATGAATTGTTTTATTACATACTGTGTGGTACACTGGCTTGCATATGGAGCAAATAAATTGTCTGTGGACTTGGCTTTCTGAATAAAGGAGGAAAGCAGATGATAAATTACAACATAGAAAAAAGCAGAAAAAATATTTGAGTATGTTCATTTCTTTGTTTTTAATTTAGTGGAATATCTTGTCAAGTCACAAGCATTTCCATAAAACCAAAGGTAATCAAAATCAGAGATTTTCAAATTTATTATGCATGCAAATTATCCAGGGGTGCTATAAAATGCAGATTGGGGTGCAGTGGGGCCAAGACTCTACATTCTAACAGACTTCCAAGTGATGCGGGTGTTACCGGCAATTGGACCAGACTCTGAGTAACAAGAATCTAAACAACCGTTTTTATTTTGGAGAAAATTCAGCCAATTTTAATAATTGCACAAACTTTATAATACCACAGTTTTTTAAAAATATGAAACATTTAAATTAGAAAAATAAAATGTTCATAATCCTTGTGGTCCTAGTATACTCTCCATTCTTAATTTCTTTGAATTGTTTAAACCTTTGCAGACAAAGTTTCTACAAGAGTGAGCCAGTTGGAGCACAGTGGGACAAGAATTCAGACAGCAGGAAATGTGATCAGTCAGGGCTTCGTAGCACATTTTAAGAACCTTGACTGTTACTTTAGGTGAAATGGGGAAGCACTGCAGGGTTTTAGAAGAGTGATATGATCTGATTTAAATTTTAAAAGAAAAACTCTGGTTGATGTTGAGAACAAAGCCTGAGAGAAGAGAAAGAGTAGAAACTGGAGACCTGTTTAGGGGCCTATATGATGTGCAAAAGATGATGATTTCTGCTGCTCTCTCTTCCCTCTTAAACCACACGCAATTCTTATAAAAAAAGACAACAAAATATCATCCTTAACAGTGCTGGTCTATAACCACTCCCTTGATGTTCGTGAGCCTCTGCCTTACATGGTCGCCATGTCCCAGAAGCTGAGCTCCATCTTCTGGCTGGACGCTCCATCTGGGCATAGTCTGTAACCTGACACTCATTCTCTCATTGCATTGTCTATGGTGAGTCCACCAATTAATATATTTTTTAGAATATTTTGTTTCCCTTTTGGATCCTGTTCACTTCATCCAGATAGTGTTTTTTTAACTTTAGCCAATTTTAATAAATTAAGTAAGGTCATAGTCATCACTTCCTGGATTTCATTTTCATCACTGTCCTAAAGATAATTACACCTGTGGGCATCACAGAGTCCTCGCCACCTGTGCCTTCCACCTCACCAGCATCTTTTCTCTCTGCAGTGCGCCCAACTCCAAAAGCTCATGGGTAATTGTTCAGGTAGGGTCTGTGTTTTATACCATGCTAATTCCCATGTGGAACTCACTGACTTACAGTTTGAGGTATGAAAATATGAAAGAGCCTGTGAGGACGTTAATAGATACATCCCAAAATATTTTAACACTCAACCCAATCTTAGTAAATACATTCCTATGAAATTATTTATGTGTTTGTTCAAATGTCACCTTCCCAGAGAACCTTTCCCTGAAAACCTGATATAATGAGATAGTCACTTCTTAACCCCTTAACCTGATTCATATTTTTTTCTCTGCAATAGATATTTTAAATGCATGCAATAATTTATTTGTCTGCTGGTTCTTTCTCCCAGTAGAATATAAAGTTCAAGAGGGCAGAAATTTCTTGTATTATTTTTGTATCTTATGTCTCTAATGCCTAGAAATGTGGCTAGAAACGTATCAGGCCTTCAATGAATTCTTACTGGATGAATAAAAGAAGGAAGAAAATAAAAAGTTCAAACTAAATTGATAATATTTAGTGTTATGTCCTGTTTATCTAGGTAAGATGTCGGGTGATGAAACCTCAATGAATATAGCTCCCACTTGATTCAAAAATCCAAAAGAACAGAAATAGTGTACTCAAAGATGACCATGCTTATTTATATGAATGCTTCTACTGCTGATTATTGTACTGTGGAAAATATTTCCTCATCTAATTTTAAGTATTTAGTTTTAGTTGGATATTCTATAACCACTTGACTATCCTACAGTTGCCAGAACCACAAAAATGATGCTTCCATCATCAACAATATCTCTCATAACTAGACTTGAGATTGATTTTTGAAAACTGGTCACGTTCAATTTAGAGATCTTTCTCTCTCAGAGCTTATTTCAGATTACAAAAAAATTGAAGAGTTTATGCAGTATATTATAGTTAATATTTCAGGCAATTTTGGTTCATTTGGATTACCTAGAGTCAGAAACTGAAAAGTGAAGGGTTCTGTATATAACTGATAAATAATAACCCCGGATTAGAATGGTCCTGGTTCACCATGATGGAAGAAATCTTTTACAGCTAGAGTGAAGTGTCAGAATACTCTAAATCATTTCATCTATTTCAGGCTAAGTTGCTTTTGGGCGCTGGCCAAGTGATAATTCTTGTTTATTGGGAAGATTGAAATAATATATCACTACCATTATTCTGAAGTATCACACCACAAAAATGCTTAGATTTCAGGAATATCACGCATAATTCACAAGAAAGAGTATTTGAAATATGTAAATACATTGCAAAATATCTGTGGAAATCTCTCTGAAAGCAATATATACTTACTTGCTATTTTGTTTCAATTATGAATTCTTATAAAAGTTGGTCTCTTTGAAGACAAAATAAAGGAGAATTCTTTATGATTTCAGAGCAGGCAAACATTCAGAAAGCAAAACAAATGTTACCACATTAAAGTTACAGCATATTCCACTGAAATACATGGCAACGTTGAAAAGAGAAGCCTCAGAATGAGAGAAACATTTTGCACCGTATTTAACTGACTAAAGTTCAATATCCACAATATAGAAATATCTATGACAAGTTAATTAGGGAAAGAGTAAATAAAACAGTGTTAAAACTTATAAAAATATACGAAACAAATCATCTTCAGTTCATCCTTGTATATTCTCCAAATAGTATTTTCTGTGTATACCATGACATGAAAAATTGGGGCAAATCACTGCTCTAGAGAAACTAATTACATATGCCCAAAAAGAGCTACACAAAAATGTCCAGTTGCATATTGCTTGTAATAACAGAAATGGAAATAGTCTAAATAGACATAAAAAGTGATTATAGTCATACAATTGAACACTGTATAAGTTAAAATGATTGCGTTAAATATATCAGTTAGTTATAAATCTCAAAAATATTGTTCATTATTGTTTATATAGTTCAAAAGTGCAGTGAATACTATATATTGGTTATGGATATTGACAAACAATAAATAATATCATGGGTATGAAAATCACCAAATTAAAGATGAAGGTTATCAGCAGGTAAGGAGAGAAGGCACTGAGATGGCAGAAGCTTATGAAAGAGTCTTTAGTCCAATCTGTGATGTAATGTTCTAAAGAAGACTGGCAAGTTTGGGGGCTGGCCCCGTGGTGCAGTGGTCAAGTTTGTCGCACTCCACTTCAGCAGCCCTGGTTTGCATGTTTGGATCCCAGGCACGGACCTACACCACTCATCAGCCATGCTATGGTGGCAACCCACACACAAAATAGAGGAAGACTGGCACAGATCGTAGCTCAAGGCCAATCTTCCTCAAGCAGAAAGAGGAAGATTGGCAACAGATGTTCGCTCAGGTCCAAACTTCCTCACCAAAATAAATAGGCAAATGTCCATTTTTTTCCAATTCATTCTCACAGTGCTTTAAAGTTGAAAGTGTAGCTTGGAGCATATTTCATTTGCCTTTTGCTGAGGAAAAAACACCCCAGAACTTAGTGGCTGAAAACAATTTGTTATTTCTCACCATTCTGTGGGCTGAGTGCACGATTCTTCCGCCAGTCTCACCTGGGCTCATCACGTGGTTGCAATGTTTTGGGAGCTCTGCTGGGGCTAAAACTTCCAAAATGATGTCACTCTTTGGTCAGGTGAGTTGGTGCTGGCTATTGGCTGGGGTGCCTCAGTATTCTCCCACAGAGTCTCTCATCCGCTGGTGGGTTACTCTGGCTTCCTTATGTGCTGATCTCAGAACCGTGTTTGAAGAGACAGAAGGAGAAGCTGTAAGGCGTCTTGGTGCCTCTACTGCAGAATCTGCTTAACATCATTCCCACCACATTTGTGTGGTCAAACGTGTCACAATTCCAGCTTAACAGATCCATCACTGTGTTCCATAGTGGAAGCATCACTCCTCCAAACCACTAGAGCTCGTAGTTTCACTTATGGGAAGCAGCGATTTAGCTGGTGGATCATTAAGGATAATAGAGGACAGATCCATCCCTATTTCCACAGTGGACCCCAAAATTCTGGGTCCCATAAATTATTGGAGAAACAGCAATGAATACTAGTTCCCGATTTAGAGCATATAGCAGATTCTGGAGGCAATTATTCCATCCTTCTGAAGTATTGTCAACAGAGCTTTTCCCATAACTGAGTTTTAAAAAGCCTATTCCAATGTTCCAGGCACACTTTTTGAATTTCTGAATACTTGATGAATTTTCCTCCAACACTGTCTTTCAGGAACACCCCAAGGCAGCATTGTAGTGGTGCAAACGTCCACTTTTGTGTGGTGCCAGAATATCATGCAGAATCATCTGAAGATAAGGCCCCAATACTTTCTTCCATATTCAGGTTGTCATAGGGAAACCTTATGAGGCTACATGTTCAGGCTGTGAAAGTGAAAGCAATGCAACAAGACTATGGACCACGGGCATCTGGACCACTTGCTCGGGAACAGGAGTGCTGTTGACTGCTGTGCGTGCCTAATGTTATGGATTGGTGAGATAGAGAACAGCCAGGGCACGATGGGAAGTGTAGGTTGCATAGTAACTTAGTAGCCTTTTGTCAATCATTCAGTCTCTCTTAGGGCCCATCAAAAAGTCAGAAGCTGTTTCTCAAAAGGTGAAGAGTTATCTGCAGAGGAAGCTATTGCTTTGCTTTAAAATCCTAAAGGTCTGATCTGTAATCCACTCTAGGCATTTATCCAAACTTCTGAACAACCTTATCTGCAAATACCCTTCAAGGACAATCATATATGCTGGGTCCTGTGACCCGACTAGCACAGCAGCTGGCATGGCAGACTGGACTTGTTAGAGTTTTCTCTTGTTTTGAAATCCGTTCAAAATGGACAACTCTTTGGGTAACTTCGTAAATGTTTGGAATAACTTCCATAAAATTGGTATATACTGCCCTCAAAGTCAAGAGGCCCACTGAATTTTGTTGTTGATGAAGCAGGACTTGAGAAACACTGCCTTACTTTAGTTTTATTTTAGTTTTGTTAATTTCCAGAGGGCATTTTAATTATGTGCAAACAAGGCCTGGTAGTCAATTTCAACATGCAACTTTTCTGTGCAGTTTCAAGGAAATTCCAGCCATTAAAAGTGGTACAAGGGACCTGGCATTTGCCTTGATGACTTGTTTTGATTCTTGAGAGGAATAACTTGCTAGTGATGCTCCAGAGTCTGAGTCCCCAGGGCTAAAGAGTGGAATGTAAGAGCCTCAGGCCCCAGTTATGCTCAGCTCACAGAGAAACAGGAGGGTGGTGGCCTGTTTCTCCGGAGCAGGTAAGTTTATTCAAGTTTTTATGAAACAGTTAAAATATTATATTATTTTCCTGATATGGTAACTTGGGTCTTCTTTTATTTTTCTTTTTAGGTTAAGTCACTGTATATACTATCCAATTCTGAGTCCAATAATATTAAAGAAAAAAGTTAATGCTCACGGAAATGTTTGGTTTCATGTCCATTGACAACCATTTCATGAAGAACAGAATAAACTTTCCCCCTGGAAATGAATACTTATCCATATCTCTTTATATGCATCTTAAATTGGTATATAAACTTTCACAAGAATGAGAATTAGTTCTGAGAGAATTCTTACCTGATAAATCTGGAGAGCCTTAAGAGAGATCTATACAATGTCTAGGCTGTAACAGAAGTTAACCCTCAGACTATAAACCTTAATAAAGTGCACACTACACTCAGAGGTCAAAAGGAGCTATTTTCCTCCTCAATCCTCAGCAGCTAAGCTGTTCACTGAGAGACGTAGCCTTTACCGAAAAAAGGTGCTTAAATTGGACTCATATATTTTTTTCCTAGATTTCTCTTTATTTTACTTTATTCTTGGAATAAAAGCATATTCTCTTGAAGATTTTAGTTGATTTTTGTGTACAGGTAAAATAGAGTAGCAATATGTGTTGTTCTGAGGCAAACATTTCACATTTTTCACAGACTCCATCACTATTTTACGCATTTATGTGCAAACATTTCCTATCAGTTATGTGCATGTTATGCTACTAGCTAATGTGTGGACATATACACTAAAATATGATAAGTATTTCTTATGGAAACACAAATTGCAATGGAAATGCAAAAATGTTTCAGAGACTCAGCTTGGTTTGCTGTATCCATAGCAGTTATCTCCATGAGGCTCGTTCTACGTGGACAAAATTAACACCAATAACTCTTCTCATTTTCTTTTGTCTACCATAGAAAGTCATGTTTGTCACTCACCTCCGTAAATCTTCTCTTTGGCAGAAACAACTCTCCTCCTCCACCCCCTCCCTTTAAAGACATTTTGGTGATGGTTGCAGGAAATCTGAGTGTGGAGACGACCTTTGTCCTCTTGGGTTTCACAGATTACCCAGAGCTTCAGATTCCTCTCTTCCTCCTGTTTCTGATCATGTACGTTATCACTGTGGTAGGAAATCTTGGGATGATAATAATCATCAAGATTAACCCAAAGTTTCACACTCCCATGTACTTTTTCCTTAGTCACCTTTCTTTTGTTGATTTTTGTTACTCTTCCATCGTAACTCCCAAGCTGCTTGAGAACTTGGTCATGGCTGATAAAAGCATCTTCTACTCTAGCTGCATGTTGCAATATTTCCTGTCCTGCACTGCTGTGGTGACCGAGTCCTTCTTGCTGGCGGTGATGGCCTATGACCGCTTTGTGGCCATCTGTAATCCTCTGCTTTACACGGTGGCCATGTCACAGAGGCTCTGTGCCCTGCTGGTGACTGCGTCATATCTCTGGGGTATGTTTGGCCCCTTGGTACTCCTTTGCTGTGCTCTCCAGCTAGACTTTTCTGGGCATAACATAATCAACCACTTTTTCTGTGAATACACTGCTCTCATTGCTGTCTCGAGCTCTGACATACACATCCCCCACCTGCTGCTCTTTGGTTTTGCCACCTTCAATGAGGTGAGTACACTACTCATCATCCTTGCTTCATACGTATTTATTTTTGTGACTGTGCTAAACATCCATTCTGCCAGCGGGCGTCACAAAGCCTTCTCCACCTGTGCCTCCCACCTGACCGCCATCACCATCTTCCACGGGACCATCCTTTCCCTCTACTGTGTGCCCAACTCCAAAAACTCCCGGCAAACTGTCAAAGTGGCCTCTGTATTTTACACAGTGGTCAACCCCATGTTGAATCCTCTGATCTACAGCCTGAGGAATAAAGATGTGAAGTATGTCTTCCAGAAATTAATGGGCACAAAAAGCCCATTTCCCTGAACCAATCTCAAAAGATGTTTTTATCCTAAGAACAATGGGAACATAGCCCTCTAAACCCTATAGCGTATATTTGTATAAGGTTTTTATCGGTGACCCTGATGTTAATACATTGTGAATTGGTAAATCTCTTGAAGTTATTTGTGTTGTATGTCACTGAAGCATTGTGTCTTTGTTGGGAGATAGGGATGGACATGCTGTATGATAAAGGGGGGATGATACTTTTCTGACACCTCCACTCCTTGGGATCTGTGAATTCTGTGAAAGCACAGTCTTCTGCTTTCTAACAGTCAGCTTATGCTGAGAGGTACATTGGGCAATGACAGTTACATCTATTGTGTAGATGATGGCACACAGGTTCAAGAAACTAGACTAGAATTGACTGAAATGATTAATTTGAGACAGGAACTCAACTCTGTTGACTCAAAAGCTAGTGCTCTTTCACTATAGTTCCTCTGAGGCTATTAGTCTGAGAGGTCACAGGAATTAGTTTTGTCCTTCAGAAAGGATAATCTCTGGATTCATTTCAATATTCCTAGATTGTCTTTGGATATTATTACTCAAAAGGCTGCATTACCAGTATTATGAGGTCTGGAAATCTGTATAAGCATTATGAAGTCTAGTTCATAAGTATTAGGTCCAGGGTGAATGTACTATATATTTTATCCTGAAATACTGAAGAACCATATTTCAAAATTTCTGTTCAAATGTTTATTTGAATGACACAACAAGCACAAGTTTCTGATAACAAACACCCTAAAAATTAAAGCAAATTATAGTAGGGAAGCTAACCCTATAGAATTTAAAATAAATTACAAATTTCCTGTTATTAAAACAGTGTCATATTGGGAAACATAAATAGCCACTTGAGAAAAAGATAAAATTAGATCTCCTTTTATTTCACGCATCAAAAAATGAGTTCTAAAAGCAAGTTTAAAATTTATATTACATGAATACACAAAACTTATTGGCAAAAGGAACAGAAAATAAATTAAAAGAAAATGAAAAGCTGAGAAAAAAGTAACCACTTATGTCATATATAGTAGAGAAGGAAATGAAAATACTATAGAAAAAAGACGTAAGATATAATAAAATAGACTATATAAAGGAATACAAATAGCACTTAAACATACGAAGAATTGTTCAACCTGGCTCGTAATAATAGAAATACAAATGAAAACTGCCCTGAGCTAACATTTCTCACCTTTCAGAGTCGCAGAAATCCGAAAGTTTAATGACATGTCTTGTAAATGAATCTGCAGGGAAACAGACATTTTTATACATTGGGGGCAGGAGGGTAACATGTTAGACATGATTTGAAGTACTAGCAAAATTACATATGCATTTATCCTCTTTCAAAGCATTCACAGTTCTAGAAATCTATCCCAAAGATAGAGTAGTAAAAAGTATGTAAATAACATATTCACAAGTGTTATTTACAATAACAACAATTGGATAAAATCCAATGTTAAGGTGGTTGATTAAACTATGGGTCACAATAAAGAAGTATACAGCTGTAAAAATGGAAAGAGGAAGGTTTCTATATATTGCTACAGAGTGTCCTCCAGAAAATTATCTTAAGGGAATAAAGGCAAGATGCAGAAATATTTTATAGCATGATAAATTGTTTGAGAGAAGACTGAAAGGTAAAACAGAAACTAATAAAGATAGAATAGAGATGAAAGAAAACTTTTAGAAATGTACATTATAACACATGTCTGATTTAGAGGAAATATTTTATATTTTATATAGTTTAAAAGGCATATATTTATGTCAAAAAGTAAACAAAAAAATCCCTAAAACTTGAAAA
Organism: Ceratotherium simum simum; assembly: GCF_057802395.1. Taxonomy (NCBI): domain Eukaryota; kingdom Metazoa; phylum Chordata; class Mammalia; order Perissodactyla; family Rhinocerotidae; genus Ceratotherium; species Ceratotherium simum. The sequence continues at coordinate 18,318,012 of NC_141933.1, forward strand.
CAAATAAAAACAAATGAATCTATAATGTTGGACACATGGTCACACAGTGTAAAACATTTTCTATGAAGGACTTTAAACGCAGCATTTTGAGTTTGCATCCTCATTATGCAATGTCTATTTTAGTATAAAGTAAATAAATAATTATTGAAATGTCATTGGAATAAAGTGGTAAGCGTAAAAGAAGAGTTACAGCTCTAAAGTAAGAGAAGGTAAGTAAAAAATTTTTCATCTTAATTTGAAATAGTAATTGATGTTGAAAGAATTTTTTTCTCTTAAACATAGTACCACTCATAATGATAACCAAATCGCAATGAACATCCCTATTTCCAAAATTCTCTCTGAAAGGAAATCTTTGCTCTCTAAGCAGACCAGAGCTTTTTGGAGAAATCACTGTTTTGAAATCTGAGGTAGAAAATGTAATGAGCCTTGAGCAACTTAATTCTCAGAAAGCAAGAATGCTGTTAACATCTAGCTGGATCATTTCAGAGACATAGGAGGCAAATTGAAATGGCTCGCACTGGCTTATGATTAACATAAAAATGAATATTGACTGCCATTCATTTAAAAGCATCAAATATATTTACATCTAAAAATTTAAATCTAGATACTAAAAAAGAAAAATAATAAATCACTGGTTACTACTAATAGTTGCTGGAGATATTAAATCATTACTCTGAAAATTGGTAAACAAAAGAGATACATATATATTCTCTTTCCTTTAAGATTTGTATTTCAGGGTTACCTAATAGTTTATGAGGGGAAATTCAGAAGAAATAAAAGCAAAAAAAGGATGGAATTAGAAAATCACAATTCTAAAACTCCTAATTAAAAACTGAATCAAGGCGATGATTCAGTAGCTATTAAAGTCATTGAGTGAGAAGCTGGTGGGAAATGTTAAAAGGAAGCAATCAAGCTGATGCCCCCTGAATCCATGGATCAGCCTAAGCAGCATTAAAAGCTGGACAGCCAGTCAGCACGTGCGCCACAACCTGACATGACTGGCAGGAGTCAGCCCACCCATGAAGAGCTCTTGCCCGAAAGAAACTGAAAGAGAGAGCCTGAGCTAGTAAAGCTTCCCGATGTGAGTATCAGGTTAAAAGGATTGGTACAGGAACAAGTCATTATGACAAATAAAGCAATAAGCCAAATACAGAACAGGCAGCATTCTACAAATGGTCCAATTTTTCCAATAAATTACCTGAACACACATACATGTACACACACACACACACACACACACACACACACATACAGAACTGTTACACACTACACAGAACATATGTTACATAATACATGGAACTGTTACATAATAAAACAATTTAGTTATAACAACCAAATTTGATTCTTGATTCAAACTAACTGTAAAAATATATCTTTGAGACAACTTGGGAAATTTAAACATGGGTTTGGTATTAAATTATATAAGAATATGTTACTGTTTTTCTTAGGTGCAATTTCGGCATGAGTGTTTATTCAAATGTTTATTTTATCGATGGTTACATTTTTTATAAACTCCTATTAATGACTTAGTTCTGTTAACATGTGGATTGATAGAGAAATATAATATCCTATAAATATAATTATATTTTAGATGACTCAAATTTATAGGATTGGAAGTCAGGGACTCACTGTCCCTAAAATGTCTTAACCCTTCAGGACACCACACGCAGTTTCACTTTCCAGGCTGCACATGGCATTTTTGACCAAGAGTACATTTGGGACAGGAAAAAATCAGTGTAGCGAGCAGTTCTTGTAGTCCCTTGTTTTGAGGCTTGTAGCATTGGCTGAAGTACTTTTTGTTTCCTTGAATATCTTCAAAAGACTTAAAGTTTTAAAATCACTTGATAAATCACTTTTAGTTTTATCATCCCAGACTATTTCTGGAGACCTGAAATTACTTAATGATAATTTATTAATGAAAATACACTGCAAAAATACTCAACTAATGTCATCCTATATTGTGTTATTGTTCTAAAAAATACCAACATAGTGGCATGAACACAGCTTTAAAGGACCACCCATAGATATCCCCAGATAGGCTTCTTTCTTTTTCTTTGTGCCATAAATAGTATTATCCTGAAATATCCAAGTTATATTTTTACAAAAGAGATTTAGAAAGCACGGAACATCACCACAAACTGCAGAATCATTGAGATGCACCAAAAATCTGACTGTCGATTTGAAAATCAGTTGTGTTTGTTGTTATCTTTATCTCAAACTCAACACTCTTCCCCTGGTTATTTGCATAATTTGCTTTCTCGTTTCATAATGTTCCATGCTCAAATACCATTTCATTATGGTCTTTTCTGACCTCCCTAGTTAAAGTGACACCTTCAATTATATATTTTTTGCATTTATAATTACTGGAAAATGATTACATATTTATTTGTCTTTTTGTCTTCCCCATTAAATATAAATTTATTGACAAAGGGACATTCTTTCCTTTTATCCCCAATACCTAAGATAACACATAGCTCAGGGTAAACATGTAATAAATATTGAATGAATGAATGAATGAGCAATTATGTATCCTCATTATGTACTCAACCTTCTTTCCCTGATTTCTGACTAGAGATAGAAAATTTAGCAGAGTGGACATTTGTTTTTGTTTTGTTTTATTTTGACTGCCTAGTTTCAGTAATCACTTCTAAAATATCTTATTGTTCTTTGTGAAGTGTCTTCTCTCTGAACTTAAATTCCTCATAGTTCTGGTAAGTTTGGCTCTATTCCCAGTTCCTTGGAAGCTCATATTTATCATTCAATAAGGATTCTTGGTACACTTTATGCTAGTCACTGATCTAGTAGCTTAGAATATATCAATGAATATAGTCTATGCTTTTCTGGAACTTTTATTCTAGGAGGGAGAAACAAACGGTATATAATAAATGCAATAAACAAGGATTAAAACTATATTTGAATGACGTCAAGTACTTTAAACACTAAATTGAGTAGTGGAGTAGCCTTTACAGTATAATAGTATGTTCATGGAAGGTTTCATTGAAAAGGTGCATTTGAGCAAAAACTTAAGGGAAAGTATTTCAGGGTAGAGAAAAAAACTGGTAGAAAAGACCATAAGGAAGGAATGTGCTACATTTTTTGAGAAACAAAAAGCAAGGAACAAAAGCAAGGATGTAAGACTAGCTAGAGAGAGAGTAGTAGAATAGCTCAGAGATTTAAAAGGGACTGGATAATTTTCCCAACTTAATATTTAACTTTTTAAATATTTCTGCTTTAAGTCTCAATGGATCATGATGACCTAAAAGATGGATCTTCACACTTCTCCAATATGGTGAGAGTGGATGGTGTGGAGGAAAAGGGTTATGCTTAGCATATAGTAGTCACTCAATTAATACTTGATAATGATGACTTTTATAGTGACATGATTCTGATAATGGTAGGAAGGTATGGGAGTACTCAAGGAGTTGGGGGGAGTGACTTTATAAATTTTCATCTGAAATGCCCCTCATGCTGCTCCAGGTTTCCTAGTACACAAGAATTACATCAGAGAAAGATGATTAATTTTAATTGCTTATTTAATGCTCTCAAGAGAATGGGACAATAGGTTGTCTCTAGGGTTCATGTCCCAAAGGTAATGACTATATCTGTAAGAACACATGCATAACTCCCAACCAGGAGAGGTCCTCCCTTTGCCACCAGCAGGTTTTAAGATTCTAGAGACAGATTGATATTAATTTCAATGTGGGGTATGTAGAAAACAACGTGAGATCTAGACCATGAGATTTAGATCTAGACAGTTCTGGAGAAATATTTAGGCACCACCAAAGTTACATATCTGAACGTACAAGAAAGAGAACAGGTACTTATTCTACAGAGCTTTGTGTTAGACGGCCTGGCTCAGCTGAGCTCCTCACTAACAGCCCGTGAACAACAGGTACCGGGGTGTGTGTGTGGAGAGAAGAGCTCTGAGAATTTGATGGAATGTACATTGTCCTGATTCTATAAATTTTTGGAAGTGGAATCAAGGTAGAATAGACAAATATTTGAATAAAATGAAACAAGCAGAGATTGAATAGACTCTAAAGTGAAAAACAATTAAACAGGACCAGCTTTAATTAAGAGTATAAAGCAGGAAACACATGTGATCCTGAGAGCAAAAATTACAACAAAATGGGGAAAAGAATTATAAGAAAGAAGATTTCAGCTGTTATATTTTCTATACAGCATTTGGGACACAAGAGACATTATGTTAAATATAATATTAGTTGAAAATGAATTCTTAGGGCTGGCCCCATGGCATAGCGGTTAAGTGCATGCGTTCCACTGCTGGCGGCCCGGGTTCGGATCCCTTGGCGTGCACTGATGCACCACTTGTCAAGCCATGCTGTGATGGCATCCCACATAAAGTAGAGGAAGGTCACCAGGATTTTAGCTCAGGGCCAGTCTTCCTCAGCAAAAAGAGGTGGATTGGCATGGATGTTAGCTCAGGGCTAATCTTCCTCCCCCACCAAAAAAAAAAAAAAAAGAATTCTTGAAAACCCTGGCTAAATTAAATATTGTATAAGAAAAAAGTCTGATAATTAGAATGTCTGGCTTTGTGATGGATTGTCTTTTGATGTTGTCTTTAAAACTCAAATTTATGGGTATAGGAACAGATTGGGCCTTTGAGTGTCTCAGTTTTGCATATGATCTGATTTTTATTGATGAGCCATCTGAAATGTATTTCTTGTGTTGTGAGATCAGAGATAATCTTACCAGAAAGGATAGAGAAAGAGTTTTCCAGGATGATAAGATCTTAGAAGTGCTGGCCACCATTTTGAGTAATATAATTCTTTTGCATTACTATTTTCTCATGAAATGTCTTTATAGGGCAGTACTAACTCCAATTTCCAATCCCTCTCCCTCTCAGGGAATAGAGGACAGAATGAATATTCTATATGTCTTGAAAGGAGAGTAGAAAAAGAAAAAGAGAGAGAGAGACCTAGGAAAGGGAACTTTCTAAGTCAGAGTCTTCACTATGGTTAGTTAATTCCTGGGAGAGAAAATTTACCTAAATCCCATTCTCATTTCATCTTGATGCTGCTTTCTGGTATAGCTCTGTGGCATATACGCTGTCATTGGCCTATTTCCCATAGTTTTAGAGTCTCTAATTTGTCAATTAAAGGTATGATCATTTAATAAAGGAAATATGTTAGTGTCTAGAGTAGAGCATGGAGTAGAGTCTGGTGTAATAAAATGGATCCAGGGCTGGGAGTCTGGGGCTCTGGGATCTAGTCACAGATGTGTAGATTGGTCCTTATTTGCATGTCATTGCAAAAGCCAAGATTCTCCAGCTTCTGTTTTGTCACCTCTAGAATAAAGAAGTAGACTAGATTATCTTTATCATCTGTTCCAATTTTATTATTCCTCAAGCAATGAGGAAGGATTGACATTTGGGACTTCCTGAGCTGAGGAGCATACTCTCTGAAAAAAATTAATTAAGATTAATTTTACTGAGTCAGAGAAAAAAACAAAGGTTAATTTGTTATATGGAATTAACAGCAAAGGCACAAATGTAAAGCATGAGGGGTGTTCATTCTTAATGTCACAAGTGTGAACATGTAATGCAAAAATTAATTTGGTTAGAAATTTCTCATTTTATTACTGATTATAGGGCTGACGTAATCAGTCATCGTGTTATGCTAGGCTTATCTTTTATGAACTTACAATGTTCAAGGAGAGCTGACAGTGTTCTGGGAGGACTGGATTTAAAATAACCATAAATCCCTCGATTTCATATTCTTATTTGCAAATATTAAAAATTACTACTGGGAACTAAAATAGTAATTCAATAATTGTATTATTAAAGAAAAATTTTAAATAGTTATCATGTTTTAAAATTTTAGATATTTAGTATATCTAGCATTAAAAATACATAGAGAAATTCTGAAAGAGATATTTTGCTGCATCTTCCTGTCTTGGGGAGGGGTAGTTAACCAAGCTTCTTACATCCTCACTCTCCTTAATATTTTTGCTTCCAGGACTGATTCAGATTCTAAGAAACAGCAACCATGTTACGGTCAGAGAGAAACAAAACTGGGGCCACGTTCACTCTCTTGGGCTTCTCAGATTTCCCAGAACTGCAAATCCCCCTCTTCTTGATTTTTCTGGCCATCTACAGTGTCACTGTTGTAGGGAATATTGGGATGATTGTAATAATCAGAATTAACCCCAAACTGCACACCGCTATGTACTTTTTCCTCAGCCACCTCTCATTTGTGGATTTCTGCCTTTCCTCCAGCATTACTCCTAAGACCCTGGTGAACCTAGTTGTGGAAGACAGAACCATTTCATTCATAGGATGTGTAGTACAATTCTTTTTCTTTTGTACCTTTGCAGTAACTGAATTCTTTTTATTAGCTGTGATGGCCTATGACCGCTTTGTGGCCATTCGTAACCCTCTGCTCTACACAGTTGCCATGTCCCAGAAACTCTGTGCCATGCTAATGGGTGGATCTTATGCATGGGGAGTAGCTTGTTCCTTGATACTCACATACTCTGCTATCAAATTATCATTTCAGGGTTTCAACACAATTAATCATTTCTTCTGTGAATTCTCCTCATTGCTGTCCCTCTCTTGCTCTGATACTTATGTCAATCAGTTGCTCCTTTTCATTTCTGCCACCTTTAATGTGGTCAGCACACTACTCATCATTCTCATGTCTTATGTATTTATCATTGTCACCATCCTCAAGATGCGTTCAGCCAGTGGGCGCCGCAAAGCCTTATCCACCTGTGCCTCCCACCTGACTGCCATCACCATCTTCCACGGCACCATCCTCTTCCTCTACTGTGTTCCCAACTCCAAAAACTCCAGGCACACAGTCAAGCTGGCCTCTGTGTTTTACGCAGTAGTGATCCCCATGTTGAATCCTCTGATCTACAGTCTGAGAAATAGGGATGTCAAGGATACAGTCAGCAAAATAATGAAAACAAATTTTCATATTGAATGCATGCATTGGTAAACATTTGCTTCAGTTTTAGCAGAACACCTTTCTGATTTTTGAATAAACTGTGTATCAAGAGTTCATTTTCAAAAATCACTTTAGATTTTCAAAAAGAAAGAACATGAGATTTAGGTTAGAGAGACTATATCTGGCTCTGATTGTATAAACCAGAGAAGATCAATTATCCTGACTCCATCTTTATTTGCAAAAATGATATAATACGATTTAGTTCAAAAAGTGGTGTGTGGAACAAAAGAAAATGTAGACAATATGTCTGGTATATTGCATATGTGCAGTAAATGTTAGTTCTGTTCCCCTTCCTTCTCTGAAAACTGATAGGTTGTAGGTGCTAAAAAAAAATTTTATATTTTATATTTAGTGAAATAGATGACAGGAAAAGATATAGTTTCACTTTCCAGAACCTCACAATTCAGCGTTGTTAGTAAATATCACAATAGGGTTGGTGGGGAGAGATAGTGCAAAATCATTTGTAGCTCTCAGAGGGAGTGCTTCATAACTGCAGGCTTCTTTTACTTGGCCCTGAAGGGCAAGTTTTTAAGACAAATAAAAGAGAAAGACAGTAGTTTTATTCAGGAGTAAAGAGCATGAACAATGTTCAAGAGGCAAGTACATATAATTAAGTCAATGACTCAAAAAATATTTTGAGCTACTATTTTATGCCATATGCATACAAAGTATCTTGTTAGATACTCAAAGGAATGAAAACTTGCATAAATTTTAGCAATTATTCTAAATTATCTTAGGAAAGAGTTCCAGTGTGTGGGATGAAAGGATTTACAAGAATTTTAGGAATATTAGCTTGTTTCTTGAAATAGTGAGAGCAAAAAAAAGAAAATATATTCATGTTCTATGCTTTATGCTTCCTTTCTGTCACTGACCAGTCAGCGTAAATATATTATTAATTCATATGGCAGCTTGACCAAGGGTATACATCTATTTTCTTCCTTGGGACTCTCTAGGCAGTCTTCATCAAATAATTGAACAGATTCGTTGCAAGTATTGAGAACAAGGTGCTTTCCATAGACTTTAATGTTGCTTTAAATTAACCCTTATATTTAATTGTATCTAAACAAAGAAAAAATCAACATTAGATTACTGTGTATATGAGGGAGGATTGATTTTTCCTCTAACAACTGTAATGCCTATTATAAGATGCCCTCGCAGACACAAGTTTCTAACTTGGAAAATTTATAACATCATATTGATCTTTTATTTTATCTCTTCTATCATGAGTTTTGCTCGAATTATTTATACATGTTTTCCCTATTATACTCTTTGTGTCTGAATGAACTTCCAAGTTTAGTCAATAAAATATTGAGAGAACAAATTCTAGGTGTTTTTGTGAAGGTAAAATGAAAACTGGGCAGCAATTTGATATTGGCGTAATGAAGTAATTTGAAATGATTATATGGTTTTAAACTTAAAATGATAAATTAATATCACCTTTTTTTCTGGTTAATATTTGGATATGTAATGGCAACCAACATTGTTTTATATATTCACAAATAAACTGTCTCCTTCTACACATTGTCATTTACTTGATATTTAACTGAAATAGAACAATCATGTATAAGTAGCAGAAAAGTTATATTGGTCTTGATTGGAATCAGCGATGAGTAATCCATTCTCAGAGAATAAATCTATGTTTCTGTTCTATCTTGGCAAAGGATGACTAAATTTTTGTGAAGTCGGAGACAAAATCCCCTTACTTGTTTTTCTGAGGAAATGGAGATACATATTGTTTAAGTGCTCTGATCATTGTTTTAAAATTAATGGGTGACATACTCAAGACAACAATTGGAGACTTCAACCCTACAGGCCTTAAGACTTTTCATTAAACACTGATGTAAAATTTCATACTCTTTCATTTTCTAACTTTAGACTTCGCATTATCTTTGGTAACTTCTACAGCTGCTGTAGAACATGATTTTTGTTAGTGTGATTCAATCTTCATTAACTCAGGTGCTTCTTAAAGAAATCAATTTTTAAAAATCTATACAGATGTTAGAATTTTCAATTGACTTCAAAAATAACTCAACATAAATTTAATTGAAAAATAAAAATCTAATATCCAGTGCACACCAAGGCTATCTTATGTTCATAATAATTAATTTGAAATATATAAAGCATCAGATTTCATACCATTTCTTTTATCCCTGAACTTATATTTAAAATCACTTACTCTCCAGAATAATATCCCTTAAAAATTATGCTAGTATATTATTTTGCAACAAAAACACATGTAAATTGACCTATTTCCTTTGTTAATAAAGTTTTAAGTGATTTTTATCTACACTGAATTATCATTATGATGATCATTACCTTACTTCTATTCAATAACTTAAATGTTACACATTTTTGTAAAATTTTCAAAGATAAACTATATAATGTCATTAGAAATGCATCTTGATATTGATTGAGACGATTTTATTTTTATTTTTTATTTCAATTGGTAAAACTATCCATGGATGAATATTTTTGTTGCTGGAATAATACAGATTTCAGCATACTTAAATTTGGTTGTATTATGAAAAGAAGGATGGGAACACAACAGTGATTTTTTTTTGTAGTAGGAATATCACTCAGTACTTTTTAACATCACGGACATATTAAGTCAAAAACCTCATGAGCCATTATCATTAATGGTTATTTGAATAATTTACTAAATATAATTATATGCATTTCTTTTCTCATTTAAGGTGCATCTGGTAATCTAGTTTTAAAATGAAGTTGATGTGCAGTTATTGGAGAAATTCACTTTCTTACTTTCTTAGAAGTTTATAAAAAAGGCTTTGGTATGATTTATTAAATGGCAATTTTTAAAAATGTGTTATAATTTCACTTAGTTAAATCTTTCTTAAGCCTATATTATTAGTCTTCTGGTTTAAGTATAGGAGGTAGCAAGCTAGAAAGAGATTTTCTCCCAACATTGCAGCACAAAAAGCTAGATATTCTGTAAACTTTAAACATTTTTGGAACCCACCGGTTAGCTGGGGTCACTAGGCCAGCAACTAACACAAACCTAGAGTTACCAGTGACAGCATTCCATTTATTGTTAGAGGAGGCGGAAGAATGAGGAGAGAGAGCCTCTCTGGGTACATGTGCAAAGGGAAGACTTAAAGTTTAAAGTGGGTTAGACATTGAAAATATATTATAAGCCAACTCTCATCCTACATATAAGGTAACACCAGAGTAGTCTGAAGCTTGTGGTGCACTGAGGGGGCCACAGTGTTAACAACACTGAAGCCCAGCTCAACTCCAACACTTAATGTTAAGCAAAAAAAGTGAGTTAATTTCCAGGCAAAAGTACCATTTACTTCAGTCTCTGTTGTCCTACAAGTGATGTACGTTCTTAAGCAAAAATTACATGGCAACACAAATAAGCAGAAGAAAACAACCCACTATAAAAAAGATAAGATATTAACAGAATTAAGTTCAGATGTAACCTAGACATTAGAAACAGCAGACAGGCAACCTAAAATAAATATGGTTCCTATGGGCTCTATTGAAAAGGTAGACAACACGAATGAATAGACGGGGGATTTCAGTGAAGTCATGGAAACTATAAAACTGAATCAAATAAAAATGCTAGAAAAAAAATTTAAAAAATAGAGATAAAGGATATTTTAAAGGGTACAACTATAGCTTCAACATAGATGAGGACAGAATTAGTGAAATTAAAGATAGATCAATAGAAAACACCCAAAATTACACACACACACACACAGAGTGAAGAAAATAAACATTTAAGAGCTGGGTAACAATATCAAATAGTAAAAGTAACTATAATTTGAAACTCAGATGTAAAAGAGAAGAAGGAAAGGGCCAAGGGAATATGTGAGGACACAATGGCTAAGAAATTTCTTAAATTAACAAAGGACACCAAACCCAGATCCAAGAAGCTCAGATAAGACAAAGCAGAAAGAGAACACACACACACACACCCCCCACAGAAGAAAAGAAAGTAAAAGAGAAAATGTTGATTGCAAGAACCATTGCATATTGAGCAGAGCTTTTCAACCTCAGGAATACTGACATTTTTCACTGGATAATTTGTGTTGTGGGGCACCGCCCTGTGCATTGTCGGCTGTTTAGCAGTGTCCAGGGCCTCCACACACTAGATGCCAGCAGTACTCCCTTGTAGTTGTGATAATCAGAGATATTCCAGGCATCGTCAAGCGTCCCCTGTGTGTTTGTTGGAGGGAGGAGGGCAGAATTGGGGACAAACCCAAATCTACTTTAGAAAAACTAGTCTAAAGGAAAAAAAGATGAGCATTACAGCAGATTTCTTTTCAAAAAAATGTGAAAATCAGAAAAAAATGTACAGAAAATTGAAAATGTTAAAAGGGAAACAACAAAAAAATCAGTCACTCCAGAATGATATACAAATGAAAATATCTTTCAAAAGGGAAAGAAAAAACAACTTTTTTGGGAGTAACAAAAACTGAGAGAATGTATTACATGTAGGCATGTACTACCAGAAATATTAAAATAAGTTATTCAGGGAGAAGGAAAATACCACCAGACAGAAAATCAAAGCTACACAAAGCAATCACACTGGTAATTCCTTAATGAATAAATGTATTTTGTTGCATATTATTAATTGTTCTAAAAGACAGACTGTCTGAAGGAAAAAATAGCAATGAAATGGCATTTATAGTCTGTAAAAGTAAAATATATAACAATAACGTGAAAGATAAGAGAGGACTTAGAAATTTACTGTTTTATGATTCGTAGAAGACCTATGATTTATTTAAAAAATTTATGGTAAACTCTTAGAAAACCATTATAGTTTTTAAAAAAGTAAAATAATAAATCAATAGAGGAGGAAAAATAAATAGAATCATAGAAAAATTCTTTCAATAGAAGCCAAAAAAGGAAAGTAATAAGGGATATATTAAACAGATAGAGACAAGGTATAAAGATGGTAGATTTAATTCAGCCATATGAGTAATTACATTAACTATAAATAGTCTGGACATCCAAATTAAAAATGGAGATTGTCATATTGGACATATAACAAAATAAATTTCTGCTCTATCCAAAGAAATCTTCTTAATTATAAAGATGTATTGAGTTAAACATAAAAAATAAAAAATATCTCATGCATGGATATATTAATATAAAACAAAGTAAAACAAAACAAGAACAAAAAACAGAACAAAACAAAAGCTCAACAGGATTTTTACCTTAATTGACAAGCTGATTCTAAGTTGTATACTGTAGGAACTAGAAAAGACAACGTAGAAAGTTACAAAATCATTGGAAGATTTTCACTACCTGATTTCAATACTCACTATAAAGCTAAAATAACTAAGACAATGTGGTATTAAAAATATAAACATTTAGATCAATGGAACAGAATAGAGGATCCAAACACACACACACACCTAAATGATCAAATCATTTTCCACACAGGTACATAAATTTGTAAAATGGAGAAAAGATAGTTTCTTTAATAAAAGATGCTAGATCATTTAAATATCTGTATGCAAAAAATGAACTTCAATCCATAAATCACAGCATATAAAATAATTAACTCAAATGAGCATAGAACTAAATATCACATTTATAAAACTTCCAGAAGAAAATATAAGAAAAATTCTTTGTAATTTCACATTGGGCAAATATTTCTTACATACAAATTCCAAATCATGATCAATAAAAGAAAAATGATGTGAGATGTCATCAAAATTAAATACTTTGCTGTTCAACAGCCACTATTGAAAGAATGAAAAGACTAGACACATAATGGAAGAAACTCTTTCCAAGTACACGTCTGATAAAGGATTTGTATCCAGGATATAGAAAAAATTGTCAAAATTAAACAGCACACTTATAAATAAACCAAAGGCCAAAGAAGAAAGCACAGGAGAAGTTACAGAAAATTTTTAATAGAATAATAACAGAAACACAATCTATAAAATTTAAAAATATGTTTCTAAAGTGCTTAGAGGGAAATTTAGGGCTTTAAATACCAATATTAGAAAAGAAGAAATGTCTCAAAACTAGAACCTTAGCTTCCACATTTAGAAACTAGAAAAAAGAATGATGAACTGAAAAGATCAAAACATAAAAGGAAGGATATAATAAAGACTGGAGCATACACCAATAATAGCAAGATGAAAAACAATAGAGAAAAACAAAGAGTTTGAATTTTGAAAAATCAAATTGACAAAAATTTTATCTAGAATCACTAAGAAAAAAAGACACAATACAAATTAACATAATCAGGAGAGATATTGACCTTGAAGAAATTAAAATGACTAAAGTGAATATTATAAACAACATATGTGAACATTAGTCAACTTAGATGACATGGACAAAATCCTAAAAAGACAAAATTAACAAAACTGACAAAAGAAGAAATAGAAAATCTGAAGAGACATAAAACAAGTACATAAACTGGATTTTTACTTAAAGGATTCTCTTTTCCTACCAATATCTAGACACAGATAGCTTCATTGGTTAATTTTACTAAACATCTATGTAAACATTATACCAAGTCTTTTTGTATTTTAATTTTATTTATTTATTTATTTATTTTTTTCCCCAAAGCCCCAGTAGATAGTTGTATGTCACAGCTGCACATCCTTCTAGTTGCTGTACGTGGGGCGCAGCCTCAGCATGGCCAGAGAAGCGGTGCGTGGGTGCGCGCCTGGGATCCGAACCCAGGCCGCCAGCAGCAGAGCGCGCGCACTTAACCACTAAGCCACAGGGCCGGCCCTATACCAACTCTTGATTAACTCATGTCAAAAATAGAAGAGGAGATCCTCTTTCCAACTCATGTTATTAAGCCAGCATTACCCTGATAACAAAGTCAAAAAGGGAACACAGGAAAGAAAAAACAACACAATATCTCTCACGGTTGTAGATACAAAATTCTCAGCAAAAGTATTAACAAAATAAATCCAATAATACATATAAAATGATAATAAATCATGCCTAAGTGAGATCTATCCCAGAATGCAAGGTGGGTTTAACATATGAATAGTAATTAATGTAACACATCATTTATAGAAAATAAAAGACAAAGACCATTTGGCCACCTCAATAAATGCAGAAAAGTATTTAACACAATCCAACATCCATTTAAGATAAAAATTCTCAACAAAGTAGAAATAGAGAAAATTACTTCAACCTACCAAACTTGCTTCTAGCATCACACTTAATGGTTAGGGAGTGAGCGATTTACCCCTAAAGTAAAAAACAATGCACATGTCCACTCTCAGTACTGACGATGGATAGATAGAGAGAGAGAGAGATAGACAGAAAGATAGATAGATGATAGATAGATTAATAAATCAGTCAGTCCTCTGGATTTGAAGTAAAACTCATTTTATTCACAGACTATATGATCCTCTAAGTAGAAAATCCTCACCATTCTACATAACCCACACAAAAACCACTGGAGTAATTGAGTTTGGCACAGTCACAAGGTACAAACTCAATATACAAAAACAATTTTAGTTCTATATAGTAGCAAAATAATATCTGAACATGCAATTAAGAAAACAATGTGATTCATGATGACATAAAAAATACTTAGAAATAAATTTAATGAAAGAACAGTCCTTAATACTGAAAATTACAAAACATGGTAGTTGGTACTGGCGTAAGATAGAGAAATATATCAATATAATAGAATTGATGATCCAAAATAAACACATTAATGCTTGATCGATTTTTGACAAAGTTACCAGGGCTACTAATTGGGAAAGGACAATCTTGTCAGTAAATGGTGAAAAGTAGTTGACTATTCGTATGTAAAAAAGATGAACTACAACCTAAACTTCACACCAAACACAAACATTAATAACTCAAAATGGATCATAGGTCTAAAGTTAAAAAAAAAAGTACCAATTATATATCTGATGAAATTTTTATACCAATAATATACAAAGAAGACTTACAACTAGAGTACAGTCATGCACCACATAAGGACGTTTCGGTCAATGATGGACCCCTTACACAGAGGTGGTCCCATAAGGTTAGTACCATATAGCCTAAGTGTGTAGTAGGCTATACCATCTAGGTTTGTGTAAGTGCGCTCTATAGTGTTTGCACAATGACAAAATCACCTAATGACACATCTCTCAGAACTTACCTCCATTAAGTGACACATGACCATATAGAAAGTCAAATGCAATTATTAAAATAGGCAAAATATTTGAATAGACGTCTCAACAAAGAAGACGTAATCTGAAAGGAATATTATGAGATGGAAAGAGGTAGAAAGACATGCTATGAGTTTAAGGTGCCTTGTTTGAGGAATAAAAAAATCAAAGACAGCCTTAAGAACAGCAATATTCCAAGTTATTCCTTTTTTTGACCAACAGGTTTCTACTCATGGGGTTAATACACCAAATATGGGTTGGTGAGAGCTTTTCTTTTCTTTTGTTAATTGTGAGAGATGATGTGGGAATGGAGAAGCTCAGCCTTGGATGCGGTCTCTGGCACATCAATTTTAGGAACATATTGTATGGTGGTTGAGAATATAAACATTGATTTACTTGCAACTACTTTTCCTTGAAAGTCTTTGTGTACACCCAGTGATACACAGAGACAAGGAGAACACGGCGGCCTAGACTGCTGTTATAAAGTCAGAAGAAGAACACACCCAGAACAGATCATTGAAATGATCCCATTTGATGGCTTCCAGCATTAGACACACATTAGGGAAATACAGCCTAAGAGCTGGTTCTGGGTCTGTTCTTTTCCCTATTCAGTCATTTAAGTAGGAAAAACTAGAGAGCAGCGTGGGGCCTTTTCTTGCCATTTATTGTGACTTTGTCCAAGTTACAACTCAGTGTCTGTGCCGCCATCATTTCCTTTGTAAGATAAGCGTAAAAACAGAATTCTTCTCTTGGCTTGTTATCATGAAAATTAAATAAGTTAACACTTGTATAATATTTAGAATAGGTTGTAACACATAACAAGTGTCTAATAAGTATAATCTATCATATAGTTTTCTGACCAGTAGGTTTATTTTCTTCCTAGTGTTTGAAGGAATTCTGGTGTGGCTTTAGTCACTGTGACTTGAAAGAATTTAGGGGATTTTGTAATATTAAAGAAAGAGAGAATTCATAAGAAACATTCATGATGTTTCAGAATGACAATATGAGATGGGACCCTCACATATGACACCAAGATGTAGTATCATAACGCACTATGACATCTGGAAGAAGGCATGTTTGGTTTTAAACAATTGTTTCACAAATTGGGGTATTCAAAAAAATTCCTGATGATATTCCACAGGGAGTATTATCTGTGTCATATCACATGTAGTATTCATTTAATTTTAGCTTATTTTTATACCATAGACATTAATAACTGACTTGGAACTTGAGGGACCCATTCCCCAAGAGCTTAAATGACAGTATAAATCCCTCACTGTTACTGTACACATCCTAACGTCTTGAGCACCAGGGAGGAAATGTCTTTCTCGGGTATGTTAACTAGGACTAGTACCTGGTTACTTGAAAATGAAAATGAATATATTTTCCCAGCAAACAATTATTTTAAAGATATGTCTACCACACCTGGCTTCTAATTAGAGAATGTTTTAACAGAACGCATATTCCTGTGCATTTACTAGTTAAAATGCTTTTGTCTTTTAGTATTGAGAAGCTGTTGATGGTGAAATTAGAACAATTTCCTCTGTAACATCAAACATTGATGTGTATGAAATACAGCGTAAACAAAATGATAAGTGTGTGTGTCTCTCTCCTTCTCTTTCCACCTTTTTCCACACTAATTTCTGCCATGGAATCTAGAATTTATGACTATGGAGGAGCTCACTCATTGTCACCCTAATTCTGAGAGTTGAATGAATGCCTCTGAGCTGGTCATGGGGAGTCAGGACATGTGAACTATCTCTGCTCAGTACATGAGGTGAATTCTGGGTTTACCATAAACTAGTTTCTTATTATCAGCCTAGAACATCAGGAAGAAAATTTCTCAAGTTGATTTTTCTGCTTTAACTCTGAAGTGGTGAAATAACTCAGTGTTTTGCTTCAGGTAAGTAACTAAAGGAAAGTGATATTTCTACTTCTTTAAAACTAGTTCAGGATATGGAGAAAACATCAGATTATGTTTCCAGTCCAGAATCTCTTCACTCAGTTTCATTGTACGTGTGTATATGGAGGCATGGGTACATCCCTCCTGCTAGGAGGAAGGGCAGAGAGTAAAATTCCTCACTTTCCATTTGCCTTTGCTCTAGACAGGGCTGAGTGGTACATCCCACTTATATGGAATATACAACATGACCACTTCCCCCAACCAACAATTTGAAAGAATTTGGGAAAGTTTCACTTATTTTTTTTTAATGTGAATAAAGGATTTATCTCTCTGAGTTGTAGGCAAATCAAAGTGATAATACATGATGTCTCTGTCACATGTGTTCATACCTCTACATGTGCATCTCCATTTACATCCACATGTACACGTCAAGTGTACTCTTCAGTATCCTTTTTTTAAAAAATTAACCATCCCTAAAATATAATTTCAAATAGCGTGATAATTTTCTACCCTAGATCTGATGCACCATAGTTTAAAAATTGCTCTATTTTTGACAATTAATTTTCCCATCATTAATATAAACAATGCCTTAATGTGGCTTAGGACATACTTTTTCACAATTTTATCAATGTAATTAAATATTTATTATAATAGGTTACTAAAAATAAAATTTCTCATAAAAAATATCATATAGCTTTTACTGTTGTCAGGGTTAAGACTTTGGATATACGGAGCCACAAATCTCAAAAAAATTGGTCACAGTCCCGAACAAGGGAGTTGTACAGGACCTCCTCACCTGCTGCAAATTTATGCAACTCATAAACTGAACTAAAAAAAAAATAGTGTACACTATAGAGGATCATAATAGCTGTTACCCTACTTGAACAGAACTTACTACACTTTTCAGGGAACAGAGTTTATCTCCATGGGGCTTAAATCATTGACTCTATTTCAAATTCCAACAAAACACCTAATTTAATTCATCAACCCAATTTAGTGTGGTAGATAACACTTGGGAATCATATGAGTTTCTGATGATGCTTAATTTTGATCAGTGGGATGCATTGAGACATTGAACATTTTTAATTATTTGACAACTGCATTTTAAATACACTGTGTTTGATATCAATGTTATATTTTTCCAAAGTCAATATTAATGTGTTGTTTTCTCTCTTGTTCTCTTTTTAGAAGAAATACAAAATTTATCATTTGATTTCCCATCCTGATAATGGTGGAAATGGGGGAGGAGAACTGTACCCTTGTGACAGAGTTCATTCTTCTTGGTTTATCAGATGCCCCTGAGCTGAGAGTCTTTCTCTCCCTTCTGTTCCTTTTCATCTATGGAGTCACAGTTTTGGGCAACCTGGGCATGATTGCACTGATTCAGGTCAGCTCACGACTTCACATCCCCATGTACTTTTTCCTCAGCCACTTGTCCTTTGTGGATTTCTGCTATTCCACAGTCATCGTGCCAAAGATGCTGTCCAACATCTTAAACAAGGAAAAAGCCATCTCCTTCCTGGGATCTATGGTGCAATTCTACTTGTTTTGCACATGTGCAGTCACTGAGGTCTTCCTGCTGGCTGTGATGGCTTATGACCGCTTCTTGGCCATCTGCAGCCCACTGCTGTACGTGGTCTCCATGTCCCAGAAACTTTGTATGGTGCTGGTTTCTGGCTGCTACCTCTGTGGAACTGTGTGTTCTATGGTTCACTTGTGTTTAGCTCTTGAAATCCCGTCCTATAGGTCAAATGTAGTCAACCACTTCTTTTGTGATTTACCCCCTCTCTTTACTCTTGCTTGCTATGACATCTCTATTAATGAACTCATGGTGTTCATTGTGGCCACTTTCAATGAGATTGTTACCGTCATGATCATCCTCACCTCCTACTTGTTTATTCTCATCACCATCCTGAGGATGCGCTCTGCAGAGGGAAGACACAAAGCTTTTTCTACCTGTGCCTCCCACCTCACAGCCACTGTTGTCTTGCAGGGAACAATACTTTTCATTTATTGCAGACCCAGTTTAAGCAACAGTATGGATACTAACAAAGTGGCCTCGGTGTTCTACACTGTAGTGATTCCCATGCTGAACCCCCTGATCTACAGCCTGAGGAACAAGGATGTGAAAGAAGCTCTCAAGAAAGTGTTGGGATCCAAATTGCCTTTCGAAAACCTGTTTTCTTAGATAGACTCAAGGTTTCATTAGAGACATTTAATGAGGGAGTTGTTTTGTGTGGATGTGAATGAAAAGCAAAATAGAGAAGTATTTTTTGAGCTAGGAGACAATGCATGCTTTTTTGTTTTCCATTGCCTATCTTGTTAAGACAAATCTTATCCCTTTTATTGGAAAATTCAATGCGTCTGCTACCCTTGATCCCTAATTGCCTCGAATGGGTTTTTGAAGTGATATTTTAGACTCAATTTCTTGATGTGAGATAATATTAATATATTTATAACAAGGTGCACATAAAAAGATAAATCTTTTTATCATCCTTAATGCATGCAGCCATTCTTATTAAATCAACTTCATTTTTTTTTACATGGAATAAATACACATTTGTCTCATATTCTCTGTATTTTCTTGAAAATTTAAAGTAAATTTCCTAAGTCTTTATGTGTATTTCTAAGCATTATTTTTTTAAAATTTTTTTGGTCCTTTTCTCTTTTATTACTTTTTGATTGTTAGGTAATAATTTTAGAACTTTTAAAACTTTCTCTTCTGCAAAATAATGTTAATATTACTCTACTTTTCTAATAAAACTTTCATGAAAATTAAATGACATGTCTTCAGTTCTTAGCACTATAAGTGGTATAGTATAGCTGATTAATAAATTATCTGCTATTACTAGTTTTTTTTACTTTTATATTTTGTTCTTTATTTTATCTTAAATATTGATTAGACAAGTGTATTTGATGCCACATTTTTTTTAAGTTTCCATGTCCTTGTTAACTTTTTTGGCTCTGCCTGATATTATTTTAAGCATTTACTGTATTTTCCAGACTTATTATATTTTAAACCAACTGCATTAGCTTCCCATGCCTTCTGAAAAAAAGTTCCTACAAATTCGGTGGCTTAACACAGTAGACTTTTATTCTCTTAAAGTTTTGGAGGTCACAAGTTTGAAACTGATATCATTGGGCCCAAATCAAGGTGTCAGCAGGACCGTACTCCCTCAGGAGGTTCTAGGGGACAAGGTTTTCCTTATTTCTTCCAGATTCTGGAGGCTGTAGGCATTTCTTGACTTGTGGTCATATTACTTCAGCCTTCCTTCAAGGCTAGCATCTTTAACTCTCTCTCTTCTCCATCTTGACTACATTTTCTTGTGTGTATGTGTGTGTGTGTGTGTGTGCGTGTGTGTAAAATAATCTTCAGTCTCTCTCTTATAAGGACACCTGATGGCATTCAGAACACACCCAGATAATCCAGAATAATCTCCTCATCTCAAAATCTTTAACCTAATCACATCTGCAAGCAACTTTTTTCCAAATAAGATGAAATTTGCAGGTTCCAGGGATTAGAACCTGATATATATAAGGGTCTATTTTCAAGCTTAAGACACCCAGCTTTTAAAGCCCAAATGATAATTTACTTTTCCTATGTTCCTACAATGTTAACACTTCATTTGTTTTCTTACCTTCTTAAGCTCTACTTTTGTATTTGTTGTTATCTATATATTTACTGGAGTCATATTTAAATGCAACAAAGATCTTTGTTGCCTTAGTGAAGTAGAAAAAAGATGACTTGAGATTAAAACTTGGGTCCAGGTTCTATCCAGATGAGTGATTTTTGAGGAAGACACTTAAACTTGGTTGACCTAAATTTTCTCCAGTATAAACCAGGGGTAAGCTGCCAGCCTCAAAGAGTTATCATTGGACTTAAATATAGTAACAAAACTGCAAGGACCTGTCCCTTAAAATGCACTCTTATTAGTGATTCTTTAAAAGAAATCTTTGAGGGTAAGGACCACTTAGAAGTATTCTAGTGCCCTTGGTGAAGACAGCTACTTATTATTTCCTTAAATAAAGGAGTAAGTAACCACTAAAAGAATGAAGTTATATTATGCTTATGATGAAAATATGGCTCTGTACTGTTTTTCAAATGTTTTAAATAGAAGGAGATTTCCCATATCACCCATGAGTCTTTGCATTTTAAGATGAAAGTAAGAGAAACATCTTTCACCTTTGGTCCTCCAATTAGAACACGGTTTCTCAACCTTAGCACTGTTGACATTTTGGAGCAGACAATTCTGTGCTGTATGTGTCTGTCCTGTGTACTATGGATGTTTAGCAGCATCCTTGACTTCTACTGATTAGATGTCAGGACCACCCCTCCCCACTTTGTGACAAGCAAAAATATCTCTAGACATTGTAAAATCTCCCCTAGAGAGCAAATTGATCTTAGCTGGGAGTCACTGGACTAGAGAGCATCAATATACTAGAGATCTGGTCTCTTCAGAGAAAACTTCAATATTAACTTCTCCTTTGTTTAAGAAGCCTTTTCAGCTACCCAGGTGCTCACGTTTTATACAGTTACTACTTTGATCACTCTCCAGAATCTACAATGTCCCTTTCAGAGACCTTGGATGTTAGGGCTTCAGGGACACAGAGTTACCCACACTTTACCGTGGATAACTATCGGTCTCCATGTCCTATTAAGATGTAGACACATTTTTCATATCTAAAGACTGATTGTTTCATTTTATTAGCAAAAAAGGACATCAGCTTTACATTCAGCTTAAAACTTGAAATGTCAGATTTTTCTTTCCCTCCCAATGTTACATCATAGGTAACACCCCCAGTTGTCTGGGAATAATTGAGGGGCACTGAGTACTCCTCAAAGATGTCTGAAAAGCAACCACATAAAAGTTTCTTTTGTACTTCTTTAAGTGGTTTTGTTTTACATGTATAATCTGGTCACTCCCTTACTTTTAAATGATAGGGGTCAATATGTCTTTCTCGTTCTTTTACTAATAGCATCTCAGTTTTCTGGTGGGGACCCAGCCTTTCCTATTATTGGTGGGTCTCTGTCTTTGCAATTAATGGTATTTGGGGAAGTGTTCATGGCAAGGCAGTGATTGTTTTCTGGGTGGACTAGTAAGATAGAGACTTAACTATGGGATTTTGCTGGTATTATTAGAAAAGAAGAGGTTCTTTCTGCTGAGATGAATCCTCTGGGCAGAGATAGAAGCGCAAAACTGCTCATATCTCTCTTTGCTAAGATATATACATATATATATATATATATATTTCAAGTATTATCTTTGTTCAGTAGGCAACATATTCTCTATGAGTCTCATTTCCAAGTCTCCAATCATGCCATGGACTTTCCAATCTCCATATAATTGCTTATGTTGGTTCATCCACTCTCTCTCTTTCACTATTCTATAACTGAAGAAATTCTTAATGTTGAGTTCAAATTATCCTCCTTTTCTCTGTTTTGTACCTGGAACACTGTCTGGCACAATATATTCACAGAGTAAATGTATTTATTGAATGAAGATTCTCTGATCTATTCTGGCCTTGGATAGCCAGAATTCCCATTGAACATAAATGCACGTAAAGCACATATCAGAGGCATGAACTTCTTCATCCATCTACATGTTTGCTTGAAAGATCTTCTAATTTTCAATAGCTAGATAGATACATTTTTGCTTCTTTCCAGTTTATTCCACCATCCTATCACATAGAACATTCTAATAGCTGTTTGATAAATTGCTTTTAACCAGTTAAATCAAATTGGACAGCAAATATCAAAATCCAATTTTATATAAAATAATCTACTATTATGAGAGCCAAAATATATTTTTCTTTGAGATTCTCAGGATGTAGAACAACACATTACATCATTTCAATTTTGTTTAATCAACTCTGCAGTAGAACTGTTTAATTGCTCACATAACTTGTCCCACTGGGATTTGGATATTAGTGTGTGTGTTCTTGGGACCTGATGTGAGATTGGAAAGCTAATCTCAAAAGCCTCAAAGCAAAATATAAAAGATCTTGCATTATTCTAAGGAACAACAGCCTTCCTAAAGGAGGCAAAGGTTTCTTCTATGAACACAGAAGGCTTGCCCAAATGGATTAAGGAAAATGTTGCAGTGGGTCAATTTTTTAATCTCTAACGGCCAAAGTTGATTTTTCCAGTGAAAAATGAACTGATGCTGACAAGAAGGTGAATGAAAGATAGTGATCTGGTAAGTGTTCTTAACATAATCCTAGGATATTAGAGCTGGGTAGGATTTAAGTGCTCATCTTCTTATAGTCACTTATCTTACACATAAGAAACTGACATTTTGAGAATAAACATGCCTAGAATGACACTTTTTAAGTCCTCAAGGCATTTCCAACAAAAACAACAACAGCAGCAAAAAAGCACACTTAACAAGTGATATTCTTAAGACAATCCTTAGCATTCTTGGATTCTGATTCAGAATCTAAATATAAACACAATTCTCTTTATCTATTATTTCTTTTTAAAAGTTGAGTAGGCTTGGATATAAATTAAAGCTGATGCAATTTGTATATTTATTTTATCCTGTGGCAATGCATTGGGATCAATAGTAACCAACACAAATAAAAGGACTGGAGTGAGGTTAGGCGGTTAGCTTTAAGGGAATAGAAAACAAGTTTACAAAAGCAGTGACTAGGGCTCAATATAGAGAAATGACTGCAGGAGTATATAAGTTTGGTGAACTCTTTCAGAAATCTCCATTTTCATTCTCACCTGCCAGTTGCATAGAAGAACAGATGATTTGGCTCCTCTTTGGACTCCTCGTAATTTTTTGTTTGTTGTATTCTTTTCCCTTTTCATTCTTCCATTTGGCTTTCATATTTCATTTTTTAATCCTGCAAGTTTCTTTCAGTACCGAAGCATGTAACATCCTTGAAACATTATTGCAGGTAAATATTTTCTATATAAACTGATTTCTTCATTTCCTTTAATTATGTGGTTGGAAATAATGGGTTTAGTAGAAAACAACTTCAGCAAAGAAGTGATTGTTCCCCAGGGCTCAGATCTGGAGCTTACTTAAGCATTGTCCCTAAAGATAAGCCTCTTTCTTTTATGTCTACATTATAATAGTCATTCTTCATAATTACCAAATAGATGACGGCAGAACAAAGAAACGTTTTCATCCACCTTTCCCTCACTAACCGCTGGATGTAACTCCATCTTTCCCTCACCTTCACAGCAGCGGCCATTGCTCCACTCCTCGGTCAACGGACAATCTTGTCTCGTGTTCATAGACAAGTATGGGTGGACTGTCACTCAGTGAGAGTTGATATTTTCTAAGGAGGAAGCCACATGTATTTCAAGAAAAGAGAACTCCAAAGAGTTGACTAGCAGCTCAATAATGCTTTCTTTTTCCAAGTAACACGTTCTTTAGAGCAAAAAGTGAATCCTGGTTGATAATAAAATAATAAATGTTAATATTAGGTGGAGCTCAAACTTGTCTCAATGGTTGAACAATAATAGCAAGTATTTATTGGATGTTTGCTATTTGAAGAACCCTCTTCAAAATACTTTACATGTAATAGCTCATTTAATCCTCATCGTTACCTTGCAGACAAGTGTTCCTATAATATGCAGTTTACATATCAGAAAAGGAAACCATAGAGCTACTGAGATTTTGCCAAAGTCCTACAAATATTAAGTGGTAGAGCTGGATTTAAACCCAGGCAGTCTGGCTCCAGAGTCCATGTTTGTAATCAGTACAAAATACTCTCTCTGTTACTGTGTCAAAAGAAGTAAATCTGCCTATTCTAGCACATTCCCTGAATGAAAATCTAAGATAGTTTTAAATTACTATCCCTGTATCAAATTTAACACATTGAGTTTTTGGAAAGTAATGATATTATTTGCTCCAATCTTCTTCCTAAGTTCTACCATCTCTGACACATTTCCATCTTTGGGAAGGCAATGTTTATTGGAGAGTGCTCTAGCCCAATGACACGAAATTTCCAATCTCTGGCCCTGGATCTTTGATTGTAGGGCTGTGGAACCCTGGACTGGTTAATTGGCCTGAAATCATCAGGTCCTTTTCAATATAGTTGAGAGATAATAAATTCTTAACATATTTTTAAAAAGCTGTGAGAATTAAATTAGATGTGAAAGTTCATTGAAAATTACAAGATGAAAATACATTAATGCCAGATATACACTTACCCAGAATTCACCTAATTTAGTGAGAAACAGAAAAAAGGTAGAAAATAAACTTTGAGTAATAATCCAGAATCCACAATAATTATTGTATCCCTATTTCAATCTCTGTACCCAAGGAATAACTTCCCAGATAGTTACACTCTGCTTATTAACTCTAAATGTATGCAAAGTTTTAGTAAAGACTTAGTTTTATTAAA
Source organism: Ceratotherium simum simum (assembly GCF_057802395.1). Taxonomy (NCBI): domain Eukaryota; kingdom Metazoa; phylum Chordata; class Mammalia; order Perissodactyla; family Rhinocerotidae; genus Ceratotherium; species Ceratotherium simum. The sequence goes on from NC_141933.1 coordinate 18,343,358, forward strand.
AACCTGGAACAAATAGGAAAGAGCAGGAGGGTAAGATTTTGCTAATGTTATTAGATCAGGTTCTGAGATGGAAGATATGAGATAACAATGAAAATACATGTCAAATCTGAAATTTCAATGCTAAGCTTATAGGAGACAGGGAATCATTTAAGGGTTTAAGCAAGAAAGAAAACACAATACAAAATCTACTTAATATAGGTAACTCTTACAGTGGTTTATGGATAGATTTTGTAGCATGATTGAAAGTAGGGTAAGAATCGACTGGAGGCAATGAGGCCAATAAAAGAGGTTCAACTGAGGAAGAAGAGGGATGAAATTAACTAATGGAATTTCAGTGATGATAAAGAGGAAACATTGCATATCTGCCACATCTCCAGAAAAAATAAAATAAATGTTCATGTTGACTCAGAATTGTTATTTCCAACTTTAGAACAGTAAAGGAACAAGATGGTAGAGATATTAATGCTGTAGAAGGAAATTCATTAACAATTATAATTTGATGAAAAAGGTACTATCATTCTCCTATCATAGGTGATGAAACTGAAACTCAGTGAATAATTAGCCTGCCCAAGGTTTCACAACTACTGAGTGACAGAGCTACGATGCAGTCACTTACATAACTAAAATAGAACCTTTCTTCTTTCTATTTTATCAATAAATTTCAAACAACTATAAGGAGTTCCTTTGTTCCTCAGCAGCAAAGCCACATCACAAGGTGAGAAATACAGAACTTCTGCTCTTCTATCTTTACAAGGCTTCACCTTGAACAACAATACTTTTATATGTTGTAGAAATAAACAAAAACAACACAAATGGGAACAGAGGCTATTAAGAGTTTGCTATGAGCAATGTGGTTAACCACAATCACCTGACATTGGTGGAAGATGAGACAATTGAAGAAAGAGCGAAGCCTAGATTTAGAGTTCCACAACCGGTTTGATAATGGTGCCATTTAATGTGAAAAATAATAGGTTTTCAATTAAAAAAAGTGAAAACATATGCATTATACTATACTAACTGTAGACATGCCTAGGTGCTATCAGGATGCCCAAGTGGATTTAGAAGTACTGTTCTATTTATTTTGATCACGTTATTTTTATTTATTTTTTTGTTAATGTTGAGATCATTATTAACATTGCCGTCATTACTCTCTCACAACTTCAAGTCCAGGAGCGCTGTAGAGAATGGAGCTGAAGAACAGCACAGTGAAGACTGAGTTCTTTCTCTTGGGATTCAGTGACGATCCAGAACTTCAGATTGTTCTGTTTGCCGTGTTTTTGCCTGTCTACTCTGTTACGCTCATGGGGAACCTTGGAATGATTTCATTAATCACAATCAGTTCCCACTTGCACATCCCTATGTACTTTTTCCTCTGCATATTGTCCTTCATAGATGCATGCTACTCTTCTGTTATTGCCCCCAAATTACTTGTGGACTTGGTTTCTGACAAGAAGACCATTTCTTACAATGGCTGTGCTGCACAGTTATATTTTTTCTGCTCTTTGGTTGACACAGAGTCTTTCCTCTTGTCTGCCATGGCTTATGACCGGTACACAGCAATCTGCAACCCACTGCTTTATACTGTTGTTATGTCCAAGAGGATTTGCTGCCAGCTTGCAGTTGGAGCATTTTTGGGGGGCACTTTGAGTGCAATTATTCACACCACTAATACCTTCCACCTGTCCTTCTGCTCCAAAGAAATTAACCATTTCTTTTGTGATGTCTCCCCACTCTTCTCTCTGTCCTGCACTGACACTTACATGCATGACATTGTTCTGGTGGTCTTTGCTAGTTTGGTGGAAGCCATCTGCCTTCTAACAGTTCTTCTCTCTTATGTCTGCATCATAGCAGCTATTCTTAAGACAGGTTCTACTGAGGGAAGAAGAAAAGGGTTCTCCACTTGTGCTTCCCACCTGACCGTGGTCACTATTTACCATGGTACCCTGATCTTCATTTATTTGCGCCCCAGCACTGATCATTCATTGGATATGGACAAAGTGACCTCTCTGTTCTATACATTGATTATACCTATGTTGAACCCCCTAATTTACAGTCTAAGAAACAAAGATGTCAAAAATGCCTTTAGGAAAGTGATTAGCCAAAAATTGCTTTCTTAGGAAAGGATGAAAATGAGTTTGACAACTTTGCAGCCTGTCTGATTCTTGACTTTTGGGGGTTTTAACTGATGAAAAAGTCAATTAAATGTGGATGTTTCCAATTCTGCGGGTAATGAGGCCTCAAGCACAGAATAGGGTCAGAGCCTAACATCAGAATCAGGCCCTCTCACATCACTTGTATTATGTCTAATTCTTTATCATTTTAAAGAAGAAATTTTTATCACACTCATTCATCGTTGGTGGGAAGTGTAAGTTAGTGTTGTCTATGGAGGATAATTTGTGACCACTTTTTAGCGAGGATAATTATCTAACATATGAAAATTAAATATGTATGCACCATTTAAACCAGTAATTCCACTTCTGGGAACTGAACCTATAAAGTTCACCTCTGCAAAAGTATTCACTGCAGCATGGTTTGTAGTAGCAAATGATTGGAAGCAATCTAAACGTCTATTAATAGGAAATGGGCTAAAAAGATAAAGTTGAATTTTTGTTATTTATTCCAGGGGTAGATTTACTCTGCACATAATGTTCTATATCTAATATTCTTATTTCTTTTCTCCCTATCCTAAATTTTATCACAACTACTACCAATATTTGATAAGTTATTGACATATCACAACTCTCTTTTTGTAAAAGAAAATAAATGAAACTCTTCTTCAAGTAATTATTTCCATGTTAATACATGTACATTGTAGCTTAACGGTTCAAACTATACTCACTCTAAAAATCCTTGCTCAAGTATTAACTCCTATATGACTTTTTTCTGACACCTTCTTCAATTACAGATGACGCCAACTCAAATTCTAAACATCACTAGCATCTTAAGTGTGTTTAAGACTCTCAGCATTTCTGACTAATCATGTAGTTATTTGTGTCTGCTCTATTCCTCTATTAGATTTATTCTTTAATTATTATTTTTTTATTTGATCCCTTGCCTCTTTATCACAGGATCTTCCCTAGTCTAGACACTGAGTAAGTTTTTATGAAATAAACATGATTAAGTTTACTGTGGATTTTGTATAATTTAGTTTATATGCCAGTAATAGGCAGAAACTATATATTTCTCTTGCAGTATTTTTGGATCCTTCTCCAGAGGGGGGTACTGTATATACATGTGACTATTACAAGATAGTGTCAAGTACAGTGGCTTTTTAAAAAGTAATTTGCAAATATCAACTAAATAAAAGTATGGCTCATAAAATATTTTCTCAAGAATATATTCGCTCTGAAATCTCTTGATTGGTAAACAAACAGCTAAAATTTCTGAGGAAGGCTATCCCTCTGAGAGCCGGAGATGGGAATTAAAACTGACAAAAAGTGGGATGTGGCCTTGGCCAGTTCCTAGAGCATGACCAAAAGAGAAGGTACGGCTGTAAAATGCAAAGTAAGTCGTAACATGAAGGTGAGGTTGAGTAGTGGGAGAAAGGATGAACTAGAGAGGACAGTCTTCTGATGATAATGTATGCTGGGTTCTAAATCTAGACCACAGTTCCATTTACCACAGTGGAACTAACTTTACAAGCAGGGTTTTGTCCATACAGATCAGCAGTGAGGCAGGGCTCTGGCCAATGTGGGCTTTCAATAGGGAAGAAGGTAAACACAGTTTGAGGGTGTTGAGAACCAAGTGCTTCTTCCTAAACACTGAGCAGAAAATATTCTCTGGAGTGCATGTGTTCATCATAACAGAAGGATATTGGCTCCTTTGCAGCTAAGTGTAGCATTTCAGACACGGCCCTTGAGATTGGGTCACACAGAATAACATAAAATGAAGTACTCTGGGATTAATTATATAAGTTCATTTCTTGGCAATATAGGATCGGAAACATAGATCCATAGGGCAGTTTCAGGCCTCCAGCCTGGACATTGAAATGATGTGGCCAGCATGAGTAGATGTGAACAAACCTATGCTCAACCTTAACCAAGAGTGAAGACAGGGTAAGGGAAAAGAAGTCTTAAGGTCACTGGGCAGAGAGCTCCAAACATGACCTGAGGCTAGAATCTGCAACTGGAATCTGACAGATTGGGTGAGCAGGCTCTAAAGTGGATAAAGTTGGATCATGAAGACTCCAGTTCATGACATGATGCCATGAATGATGCCATCTTTTCTTTCAGCGCCAGGGATTTTGTCCTTGAAGGGGAGGTAGTTGGCTAAGGTCACAGAGCTAACAAGTAAGTGACATTATACAGATTTAAATTCAGGACAGTCTCACTTAAAAGTCTAGTTCTTATCTTAAATTCTCTCATATCTTTATCATTTTCTTAAAACTAATATAAAACAAGAACAAAAACCCTGGTTTTCTGACCATCTATAAAGGAAAGTCTTTAAAGGAAAAAGTAAAGGAAAAAAAAGGAACATCTTTTTCCCTTACATATTTATGAGAAAGATGACCAGTGAAGCTAATTTTACATAACAAAATAGGTTTAATTTTTATAAATATGAAATATTTAATACATCTTTAATAAAGTACATTGAGTTGGGAAGAGGTTTGGACAGAGATTGAGAGGTCTTAGTATGTGATATATTCTACGAACAGCAAATAAATTATTTGAGGTTATAAAAGAAAACATTAATAAGATAAAGAAATATTTTTGTCTGCAACTCTTCAATTCGGGATGCAAGACAAATAACTTGCTGAAAATTGAATGTTTTTAATATGTTGTTTCATCCCATTGATGTTTTGACTGGATAAGACTCAGCACATTTTAGACTCTAAAGGGGTATGTAAAATTAGAGAAGAGGACCTAAATGAGAAACCTTATATAACCCATTACTCTCTTCTCCCAGGAACCAAAAAGAGGGTCTCCATGTTCCTTTCATGATAACAACCTAAAATAAAATGAATACCCTTGAGAAGCTGAAATTGCATTATATTTTTCACAATTTGGTTAATTACTAATTGATTACAGTCTGAACAACATGCAGAATTAACTCATTACGTTTTTGGAATAGATTACAAGATTATCTCACATCCAACTACCCAGCAATGACCACTTGCAAAATTTTGTATAGAATATTCTTCCAGTATATTTCATAGATACACAGAGAGCCAATATATACAGTTACAAATGGAATACTAATGTAAATACTACTTTTCATCATTTTTTGTCCAAGGAACATATATTTATGTCAAAAACTCATTTATGTCAATAACTCTTCCTTTACAACTTAAACTGTGTCAGTTGGGAATTTCAGTTTTTGTTTTTTGTTTTTAATTTTAACTAGTATAATGCTATGAACACATTGGGGAGATGAAGCCCTCTTTTCCAGTGGCCTTTGGAGAAGGTCCAAGTCTTTGACCTCCAACTTCCATCCATCCAGTGTCCGTACAGTTGTTAATAGCACCATATCTGTTCTCCAGAGTGAGGGCAAGAAGGGAAATTCATAGGCTGATGTGAAGTCTGTGATTTGCAATATAATCTATGACTGCTGAAACTGGGGATGTCTGCTGATATAATTGAGGCAGAATGTTGAGGAATAGTCTGAGAAGATTTTTACATCAAATAACCCCTGTCACAGGTTCTCATTTCAGCCTAGGCCAGTGACAGCAATTGCAGAAAGATTTCATCTAACATGAACCTAAGTGAATAAAATTAAAGTAGGTAGTTCTTTTTTTGGTAAATTTACAGAGGTTCATTTTTGCATCAGTTTTCCACGCTACACTCATTCATTGAATCAAGAAATATTTTTGAGCGGCATCCTTGAGCTGAGCATTGTAAACAGCAAAGCAGAAAAAATAGTGAATGAGACACCCAAGGGCCATGCCTTTATGTAACTTTTAGTCTAGGGAAGAAGATTTCAATATATTCTTATTTATTCATTTCCTACTTATAGACTTATAAGTGTTATGATGGAACATTTATAGGGTGATACTAGTACATAGGAAAGATACAAACAAACCTAATTTAACCCACTAGTGATCCCTTCTGGCTGAGCGAGTTTATTAAACTTATTGTTTTAAAAAAATTGCAGCCTTGGGAGATTAAGTTGAATAGACATTAGGTGGTAGTTTCTATGCCCGTTTTATCTCATGGGGCATACCCGTGAACAGAGAAGGGAGGCATAAGACTACCCTCTGCAAGACAGCAAAGTGAACCTATTAGTACTCTTCCTTAGTTTGGAAGGAAGATTAAGATTAATAATGACTGCTCCCTACACTCAATTTAGGCACAAATGTGTGTAATGGGAAATATCCAGAAGGTTGTATTGGTGAGACTACAGGAATCTACATTAAAGTACCTGAACTTGAGCTCTCAGAATCTTTAAATAAATACTGTTGGATGAAAACATAGTTTCACCCAGAACATAATTTAGTGTCAATTGCTTTTTTCAGGGCGTTTCTCATTTCCAGTTCTCAAAAAATCCCTATACAGACATTTCATTTTAATGTCATAATTTACAAAATAAATACACACCCACTCATGCCTACACACTTACATAGAAACACGTACAAAAACAGTCTCCCATTAAACACATTTAAAAAACTGACCATAATAACACTGCCTAGGGATAACCAAATTTTCTTGTCTAAATTATTAGATTTTTAATTTTTAAACATAAATGATGTCAGTATAAACATACTGAGATACATTAATTTATCAATTTATTCAGTCTATCCTCTGCTAATGACCACTTGGTTACCATAAAAACTCTAATATGAGTAAAATTATACATACATAATTTATCACAACCAAGTATTTCTGTAAAAAATTATAAAATATGAAATTTAAGCGCAAAGAGAGATTACTTTAAATAAATTTTGGTCTTTTTACCATAGTTTCATATTATCTAATTACCAATAAATATTATCATACATTTTATATGTTATCAAAAGTCCTGAGTTGTCTCTAACAACCTCATTATATGATACAGAAATTGAAACCCAGAGGTGATAAGTAAACTTCTAGAGTCTCATACACATTAAGTTTCATTGAATCCCTGAAAATTGCTCACAATAGATTCCCAAATACAGAGCAATGAAATGAATATGTCTTGAAAGAAAACTCTCTTAAATACTCCTATAGAATGTTGTAGTGTGTTTATATTAAAATGGCATTTGAAAATTCACAAAATTAATGACTCATGGACTCTTTGACTTCTGACAGAAATGAGAAATCATTCAAGTCCTGCTTCTAAACCAAAGCAGCATCTTGATAGTATTGGGGGCAGAAGAGAGCAAATAAGAAGGACCGCCACAGTGGGAGGTAATCTAATTTATTTACATCAGCTGTGCAAATAAACATACTTATATGGGTGTGAAGAGAAAATGATGTGGAAGGTGGATACACTGCACAATTCTAGGAAGCAAAGAGACATTAAATAAATTGACGTCCTTGGACGTTGTGCAGCCTGGCAGCTTTAGGGGATCATCTCTATATGTCCATTTATTAATATTTTACCATGTGTGTGAATCATTGCTGTACACTTACAAACACAGGCTGCTGTGTGTCTTCAAATGCCTACCGTTGATTAACGTTCCAAGAAATGTACAATAATCAGGTACATTAGCTGTGCATCTTGAATCTCAATGCAGTTAATTTAATTGCCTGAAAACTTGTAAACGCAAATTTTGTGTAAACAACAGCGACACAAGTAAGATGTGCAAAGCACTTTCCTGTTTTTGCATTCCAATACCTCAGGTAGTTTCATATTTCCTCTGAAAACTCACCTGGAGTAAAAAGAAATGGAGGTTTGCTGTTATTTTTGTTTACTTGTTTGTCATGTTTGTTGTTACAGAGTTTCCCCTTACTTCCTATAAAGTTGGAATATTTTTCAGGTAAAATTCAATGAAATTAATATATTTTTAATTTCCAGAGAAGTAATTTCAGTGACCAATTTTAATGCCCTTTCATAATGTATTGCTGCTATTTGTGTGATGATCCCAATACTAAAATACAAAATGGACTCCTGTGAGAGATATTGAGACAAGTCTCAACTCACCTAAGTAATTGCCAATAATTTTCCACCAGATAAACTCAAGAAAATGATATGTTAGTGGTACCTAAAACCTTTACTACCATTCTCTGCTTCTCTGCATATTCGGAGGAGGAGGAGTCTTCCTTGATCACCTTGTTCTGATTCTTTTACATCCGCATTTTCCCTCAGGTGTGTCTCTGTCTCCAGGGATGTCAAATTCCTCAGGCTACACTCTGTTCAGGCAGGATCCAGACTTTATCATCATAAACACGGCTTCCCCTCCAGACCACACAATCAAACTCCCACTCCCCATTAAATCCAGGGCATGGGTGGAAATATATTGTGGAAAATTGGATAATCTAAATTACTTCCCACAGGAATTTGTGTGTTAATAAGGAATGATTTTTTAAATCGTGGAGTGAAAAGACTTAAGGTGGAATGTAAGGTGTCAGAGACAAACAAGTGAGGAAAAAATAACTGTATCTATATGTCTTTCCTGGTATCTCTGGTGCCCTAAAAATAATACCACATAGGCAACTGTCTGCTTATATATTCCTTCCTTGAGAAAATGGTTGTCTGCCCCCAAGGCGTGGGCCGTTATCAATTAAGTTCAGTTCATGATAACTGTATCAAGAAAATTAGGTTCACTAGGTCTTCCTGTTGCAGGAAACAAGATGATGGGGGTCAGGCAGGGCATCCCCAAATATGCCACGTTAGTATATTGATTATTTTGAATAAAGGTACTTAAGAAACAAACAGCCAGTGCAAGAAGGACACTCTGACCCTCCTTTATCTCTCTGGAAACAGGAAATAAATCTCTCACATGAGAGATACCTCCCTGCTCCAGGAGGTGGAGAGACATGCTTGTGGCCAGAGACGGGGAATTCAGGGCAGAGAAGCTGTGCAAACAAACTCTGCTTAGTTTTCTTCTCTAATTAGCACCCAAGCCTAAGTTTCTTTCTCTTGTCAGTTCTTCACAAATTTACTGTTTCTTTGTTTAAAAGGTATAAAAGTTTCCTGCTCTGGTAACTTCTTTGGGTCTCATATCTTTGGTGCCCTCATATGTACAAAACTAAATTAATTTATTTTTCTCCTGTTAATCTGTCTGTGTCAATTTAATTATTAGACCAGCCAAAAAAAATCAAGAAGAGGGGGAAATTTTCCTCTCCTCAACTAAGAAAAGCAGAGGCTGTGGTTTCCTAACAGTGTCTTTATTCTAAAAGCAAGAAATGTATTTTTGGTAACAAAGAAGATAATTATTTATTAAAATATTCTCTGAAAGTTGTATGCTCTATTAATTTTACAAGAATATCTTAAAAACATTATGTACAATAAAGCACAAAGATTTAAAAATCAATGTTCAAATCCTGTAGTTGTCTAAAATCTGATAGTAAATTGTCTTTGTTTTTGAAAACCTTTTAAAGTTTTATATGTATATGTGTGTACGTATATATATGTGTGTGCATTTGTGTGCATGCATTTATTTTTTTATTATTATAAAAACAAGAGAACTTTCAGAAATGAATACACCCCTACACCCAGAACTGAGACCAAAATACAGACCATGAGGAGCATTTCAGAGACTGCCTGTGGGCCCTAACGAAAATCCATGTTCAATGTGATAGTTTTGTATGTCTTTTTTTAAATCATATAGAAATAAGTCATTTAGGTTTTACCCTTTTATGTCTGGATTCTTTTGATCAATATTATATATGTGAGATTCCTCCATGCTGTTGTATGTGGTGATGGTTCCTTCTTGCTCCTGTGTAGTATCCCAACGAACAAACATACCATGCATTATTCGTCAATTCCAAGTAATGATACTGTGATCACTTTTCTACAAGCTTGAGTGTATATACTCACTCATTACTATTGGATATAAAACTAGGAATGGAAGTTTGGGGCCAGCCATACTAGATTCTGCAATACAGTTTTCCAAAGTTGAATGTCAGTTCTCACCTACTGTCAACGTGTGAGAGCTGCCGTTTTTCCACATTCACACAAGTAATTGATACTAATATTGTGAATCTTTTTCATTTTAGCTGCTCTTTAGATGAGTCATGGTACTGCATTGTGGTTTTCATTTTTATTTACCTGAACACTAATAAAGTATAACCACTTCTGTGAAGTTTTTAAAAATCTGAATGCAGAATGAGAGGCCAGTTGAAGGAGCTATGTTAAGTATTTAATCTTTCACAACTCACACTCTGGTGACATCATTATTGCCATTGAGATCAAATCAGCCTAGAGACACTGCAGCTCTTTTGTGTGAGGAAGAGTTCTTTTTTAAAACATTATGTCCAATAGTGGGGGTAAGTTTATGCAGCAGTAGAATCATAGACATATAGAGACAGATTGTCAAAACTGAAAAGGAATTTAGGGATAATCAAATGTGAGACCCTCTTTTACAGAGGAGGGACTGAGGTCTAGTGAGAAAGAGTGATTTGTTAAACACCACAGAGATTTGGAGTTGCTTTGGGTGCAGGGTTCACAGCATATTTCTGTATACAGTTTTCCAGGGAGGTTAAAAATTGCTGCCTCTGGCTTTACACGGGACCTCCCATGTATTGGGTCATTGAGCTTTGCTACTGTTGTATTCTAACAAACGTAGTCATGCAGCCTATCACCAGCATGTATCTGTCTGTTCACTGTGTTATACATGTGACCAAATCTACCATCACTATGTAATTATTATCTCTAGGGACTACATTGCAAGGCTGAAATAAAGGAATCTTGACCTAGAAAAATGCCTATTATGTTAACCCACTTCACACAGTCATTGATAAGATCATTTTGAATAATAGTATTTTCATCAGTCCCTGATGAATGTGTGAGAACAGTGGGATATAGAGAGACAGTGGAAGGAAATGGTGAGGAATGGAGTAAATGAGCTAGAATAGACCAAAGTCTTTTGATGTTTTCCCTATTTCTGTAGAATCTCAACATGATAGGGTTAGTTCAACCATATTCTCCAAGTTCCTACTTAAGTGATTGTTATGAGAGGTTCGGGGATTCGATCGGAGATGTAAAAGAAACTTTCTACTCCAAACAAATGGACTGAAGGTATATTTTATTATATAGAGGATAGTAAAGGCGATAGTCCGCAAACAGATCCGAATAGGTCAAATAATAAGAGAGAAAAAACACCAGCTCGACTGGAAAGGGAAAACTTCCACATCGGCTGAGATAGCAGCAGATCCGAATAGGTCATATAATAAGAGGGAAAAACATCAGATCGATCGGAAAGGGAAACACCAGATCGACTGAAGGGAAATGACACAAATCAACCGGAAAGAGAAACACCAGGTTGACCGAAAAGAGAACACATCAAATCAGTTACTTCACAGTAAATCAATTACTCATAACATCCACGCCCCACTGCCGGCAGAGTCCTGTCAATCGACACGGCTGGGCAAGGATCACACATCCTGGGCAAGGAGTCCCTTCCACAGGTGGAACTCTCACCGGCTCTCAGTCTCCAGCAGTTTATATAAGCAGTTACAGAGTTTACAGAGCAAGCATCCAGTGTTCCCATGCACAAATGGTTATCAGTGGCATATGTGCATTGAGCCCCTTGGCTAACATCCCAGGCCCAGTAATTGTGTACGTGCATTATTCTCTTTGGTTATCGTCTTAGCCCGGCACAGATGGCCAGTCCATCCCGTGCTACGACGCTCCAAGAGCCTTGAAATGTTACAACTTGCAACTCTCTCCGTGGGAGAAGGGCCAGTTCCCACCACGCAGAAACCAGCTTTTATATTTCTTTTTGTGCTGGTGGCTGTAGGTCAATGGAGCGGCCAAACATGGCTGTACTCATGTCAAGACAGTGATGAATCTACTATGCAATGTTCCCAGTAAGTGATTTTTCAACCTCTAACTGCATAAATTCAGGGAGATGAAGCCTACAATTAATCAGATTAGTTTCTTTCATTTTCACACATACATTTATTGATCTTATGATATTTGTTTATGGGGTTTAAAACTTTATTCTCCTTAGTTTGAACTCATTATATGTGATTAAAGTGGCCCATATGCAGATCAAATCAATCTTTACATGATATTACTGTCATATGTCACATGCATGGAAGATGGCACGTTTATAGCTTCTGAATTAGTGGCAATCCACTGACCCTCCAATTTGTTTTGATTTTAATATATTTCAAACAATGTTTCTGCCATGTTGCTGCTATTGAGAGAGATTAACAAAAGAATATGGGTAAATTGAGAAAATATGGTACAGGTGGAAACCCTTGAAACTTTTTTTCTAGAAGAAGCATTAACTATTGATTTTTTCCACTACCATATTTTCCCTTAATCTGTCACAATATTCTACAAATGCCGTCTTGAAAAGCAAAGGAGATTTTCTTTTGGGTTTACTTCCTTTCTGAAATTCTTTCACCAAGGACATTTACAATTACTCAAGGAGTACAATTCTAGAGATAATTAAAAACATCTTTGAGTCTTATATGATCCTTCAAAAATATAGCCATATCCATGTTTTCTCAACAAGCTGCTTCAAGTGGTTGACAGAAAACTTAAGCAGAGGGCCGGCCCAGTGGCTTAACAGTTAAGTGCGCGCGCTCCGCTCCGCTGCTGGCGGCACGGGTTCGGATCCCGGGCGTGCACCGATGCACCGCTTCTCCGGCCATGCTGAGGCCGCGTCCCGCATACAGCAACTAGAAGGATGTGCAGCTATGACATACAGCTATCTACTGGGGCTTTGGGGAAAAAAAATAAATAAATAAAATTATGAAGAAAACTTAAGCAGAGCCAGATGAAGCAGAGCACATCAAGAAAGTATGCAGATGAATATTTTTACTTCCTGTGAAATTAATATGAATATCTTTATAGATTTATGACCTTAGTATCCAAAACCATTTTATGTGCTTTCTTAAAAGCTATCAAGTATATATACAAGGCACATATTATATCCTCATTTAATTATGTTTTGAGTGATATCTAATAAGCATTCAAAAATATTATCGTGTATGTGGTTTTTATTATTTTTTGTTTTTCCATTTTGTGCTCCAGATACAACGCAGGTACTGGGAGGACAGGAACGAAACACTCAGTCCTGGAACAATGAATGTTCACAGTCTCATTGGAGTCAATGGTTTAATCATCAGAGTGAGAGAGAAAATGATGTTTAAGGAGAGTATTATTTACAAACAAAAAAGAGTCATTTAACTAGAAATCAGAGGACAGAAGAAGGGAAGAACAGTTGAGTGGAAGTGACTGAATTGAGAATTTTAGTACAAGGATGTACTTTACCAGGACCCTCCACTTTTGCTTTCTATCCTCTAAGAAAGCATTGCCTATGCACCTCACGATCTCTAATCCCCATCCCCTCTGTGTAGAATCCTTACCTCCCCCACCATCCACTGTATCTCTATTGATTGCTTATTTCTGAAACTGAATGTCAAAAAATCTTTTCTGTACTCTAGATTTAGACATTTTGCTTGAACTTAGAGTATGTTACTTTCTTTTTTTATTTTTTAATTTTTTAATGTTTTTTATTTTTTACTTTTTTATTGATGTTTTAATAGTTTATAACATTGTGAAATTTTGGGTTGTACATTTTTGTTTGTCCACGACCGTATATATGTCTCCCTTTACTTTTTTACCTCAGGGTGATTTAGAGTTTATTATGAATATTTGTAATATTGGTTAAATAATTATACTCATTTCTATTAATTAGTATGCATTCATTAGGATTCATTAGTATAGAAATTATTGACTCATCATAACATGCAAAGCACTTAGAAGTAAAACAAGTGCATTCTAAATTCTAATAGCTCTTAGAATAATTAAATTACTGCATAAAATAAACATTAAACAAGTGAAAGATTGGCAGACTAAGATGGCAATTGGAAAGTTTTCTAAAAAATAGAGAGCACCTTAATTAAATGGATATATACAAGGAAATACAGAAATTCCAAAATATTGGTACCATTCCAGCTTAGTAAAATACTTATTTTATTAATTAAGGTATTTGAAACAACTTTATAGTACAATAAATGATTTGGAAAACAAAAGAATATGTTGGTGTGTATACATATATAAATACATATTTATTTATACTATATACTTATTTACTTAAAATTGAATTTTAGTTTTCAGTTTTTTCAGGGCCTTTTTCACATCTTTGTTCTGTAGGCTATAAATCAGAGGGTTTAACATAGGAATCACAAGGGTGTAAAACAATGAGGTCGTTTTGTCTTGATCTAGGGAGTAGGAAGAACTTGGCCTAAAATACATGAAGAGCATAGTTCCCTGGAAAATTGCCACAGCAGTTAAGTGGGAGGTGCAGGTGGAGAAAGCTTTGACCCTCCCCTCAGCAGAGTGGATCTTCAAGACTGATAAGATAATATAACAGTAAGAGATAAGAACTCCTGAAATGGTACTCAGTTCAATGAAGCCAAAAATGGTAAATATCACCAACTCATTGACCTGTGTATCTGAGCAAGAGAGCAATAGGAGAGGAGGGATATCACAGAAGAAATGGTTAATCTCATTTGACCCACAGAAACATAGGCGGAATGTTAATGTTGTGTGTATCAAAGCATCTGCCATTCCCACCAGATAAACCCCAGCCATGAGCAGGAGGCACACTCTGCTGGACATGTTGACTGTGTAGAGCAAGGGGTTGCTAATGGCCTTGTACCGATCAAAGGCCATCACTGCCAGCAAAAGACACTCAGAATCTGCAAAGATACAGAAGATGAAGAATTGCAGAGCACAACCAAAGAAGGGGATTGAGTTGTTCTTGGCAAAAAGGTCCACCAGCATCTTGGGTCCAACTGCTGTGGAATAACAGAGGTCACAGAAAGAGAGGTGGCTGAGGAAAAAGTACATCGGTGTGTGAAGTTGGGAATCCATGCTAATTAAAATGATCATTCCAAGGTTCGCCAGAAGACTAACGAGATAAACAACTAGAAAAGTGGTAAATAGAGTCAGTTTGGTTTCAGGGTTGTTGGTAATTCCCGAGAGAAAGAATTTGGACAAGGAAGAGCAATTTCCACTATCCATCTTCTTTATTATTTTTGTAAAGTTTTACAAAACTTTTTTTACAAGTTTTGTAAAAAAGTTTTACAAGTTTTGTAAAGTTTTACAAAAATGATCAAGAAAATAATAGTTGAGCATTTGAGCCTTCTGGATATCCAAAAAAGGATTATCTGTAAGACAGAAGAGGATTTATTTCTGTAAATTGACTTCTTTACCCTCAGAAAATAGCCCAACTGTCACTTTAAAGAGGCATTATTATCTTGTGAAAAAACTAAAAATGTCTAGGATTGGAAGTTGATGAGCTTTTATTCTAAATCTACATATCACTCCTGAGATATGTGACTCATCTTGGCTTCTGTTGCCCAATTCGGGCAGCAGATTTGGATGAACTGAAAGCTTATTCTGCATCCAAAATAATATAAGAGGGACAATAAAGTTAGAAAGACAAGGCCAGAAGATACAGGGCTAATATATGTTTGACAATAAGAATCTCATTTATTGCATTATTTAAGAAACATATTGGGGGGAGGGCCAAATGGGTAAAGGGGTCATTTGTACAGTGATGGATGAAAACTAGACTTTTGGTGATGAACACCATGCTGTCATACAGAAGTTGAAATATAATGATGTACACATAAAATCTATATAATGTTATAAACCAATGTTACCTCAATATAAAACAAAATATAATTGTATTATCACAGACAATGATATTGCATTAAATTAATATGCTTATTGCACTGGTTTTTGGTGTATGGTGTCTTTAGTTTACTGAAACATGACCATGTTTTGTAGAACTATCCTATCACTCTTCCTCACTGGTTTGCCACAACGTTTATAACCCATTTCTATGAGTGACATTTGCCAAAGGAAAAATCCCTTCACAAGCCAAAGAGAAGTGCTAAAAAGAAGTGGGAACAACAGATTATGATATGTAAAATTGCATATCTTAGATTTTAAGTTGACTTTTTCATTAAAATGAAAATAGGAAGAGGAAAAAAATAAATGTTTCCGAGATATATAATCTTCTGTTTCTGGTATTAATGTATGCATCGTGTATGTGCGTATCTATTGATTAATATGAAAATAGTAGTGTGGGTGATTGCTTGATTTTTATTTTTCTAGACTTAAGCATTATGATACGTGGTCCATATGCACTTGGACTTACACATATTGGTATTTCTAAAGTATTATCGCCCTTATTTTTTGATAAAAGTAGAGCAAATCTTAAATTAACACATACAATGATATTACTTGCACAGTGAAAAAAAGTAATAGTTTACTTATCAACCTTGATTAAAATATAAATAGGTAAAATCTTACTAACCTTATACAAATGACAAGTGAGGTCAGTCAAGATCACACAGCGCTAATAAAGCAATATCATTGTCTATTAGATTGCAGAGTTAATTCAACTGAGTGTGCAGGTATAAAATGATTCATTTACAAATTCTTCAAGACTTGATTCCTCGTTTTTCCAAAAAAGTAAGTATTTTTCCCTATAATTTTAAAAATTTAGTCATTTAGAGACCTACCTGAAATGAACAAGTCTTTGTGTCCTCATCTCTGGTACGTGAACAATAGGCAGATTGCATTTTATTTCTACGTAGTGACTTTTGGGACTTAAATCTCTAGAGCCTCTGCCTTCGCTCTTCTGTGCTACACGAATGCAATTAATTAGATTTCTGTTTCTGTATTTTCCCCCTGTGAATGCTGTAACAAATGTAGCAAAGACTGAAATTTTAATTCTTCACTCATCACCAAATTGATCAATGACAGAAATTTACCACAATTTATTTTAATGCTATGCTCACGGCTGCAATGAATCTAAACCCTCCTGCAGCGAAAACAGATGTCTGATGAAATTCAAATAGATCCTCTACATAATGATTTTCAATTCTTTTTCATTGTTCATCCTGCTTCTTCCATTTCTGAAACACTCTCCTTCACCTCTCATTTAGAAGTATGGTAATCTTACTTATCGCTTTTTTCATTAGTTATTGCCTGATTCTTTTCCCCCAACAAGTAAACCACTCTCATTTCAATGATTTTGTGACTGGATGACATCCACTGCACCTAGTACATTCTTTATTGACGTAATCACATATGTGTCTTTCCACTTTCCCACAGTCCCTAGCACAAGGATTTGCATGAGTAATGACTCAGTGCATGTGTGTTAAATATTTCCCTATTGTAAGGCTGGTGGGTTTTCAACAAAGAGTAGAAATAAACAAACTTGAGGGCTGTTTCTACTAATATAGTTCATATGTACAAGGATGATTCTTTAAAAAAAAAAATGTGTCAGAATAATGCTTACAAAAAAAGCCAAGTTCTGTTTATTTCCAAAAATAACTTGTGTGTGCTGTTATTCATGGTAGAAATTTGAAAATTGAGAATCACTGGAAGTGTGAATTTTGTGTCTACCCAAATCCCTCTCGTACAGCTACCAAGTAATGCTCCACCCTCTCTGAATCTTGGTCAACTACGTTGTTCAACTGTATACTTATAAACTCCTATCTTCAGAAAATAGTTGTATGGCTCTGAGTCATGGCCATTATGAATATAAGCTCAGTGCATGATAATGATATCAAGAAAAAACAGATTTTTCTGTTTCCTTGTTCCTGGAAACAATATTAGAAGTACTTATAGGTTGAATAAGACCTCTTTGCTTTATAAAGAAGTCAGCAAATTTGAATAACAAAAGATATAATTATTCACTGAAATAGGTTATGAAATTTACAACACATTTTACCAAAGTATACTGAATTTTACTGTATACAAAGTGCTACTAGAGATAAAATTTTATAATAATAAAATTCTGAAGTTTCTTACAATCTAATGGTGAATAGACTTTGCTTTTGGAAATCTTTTTTGATACATAGAATACATGTAGAGAATACTTAAATGATAAGTATACTGCTAGGTAAATTTTCAAAAAAAATTACCCCTGTAACCAGGACGCAGACCAAGAAACAGAACATTACTAGAATTACCAAAGCCTTCTACTTGCTCCTTCCTGTGTCACTAGTCTCTTACCCCCAAGGAGTAATTACTTTCTTGATTTTTAGCACAGTAGACTAGAGTCCTAGTTTTTGACCCATTCATAAGTAGATGCCTATAGCATATACTGTCTCATTCAACAACATACTTGTGCAGTCCATCCATGTTGGTGCAAGTGGTTGCAGTACGTTCATTCTCGTTGTTGTATAGCATTCTTTCATACAAATATATCATTATTCATTTATCTACTTTAATGTGGTTAGGCATTTGAGTTGTTTTCCCTTTTTCTATTACCAAAAAATGTTAATGTGAACATTCTTGTACATGTCTTTTTGGAGGGATGTACACTCACTTATCCTGTGTGTAAAACCAGGAGTTGGAAATGTGTGCATAAAATTTAGATGTAGTAAATGTTATCGTACAATTTTACAAAACAGTACACCAGTTCACATTTCCCCTATCACACTGCCAGTGTGTGAGTCCCCCAGCTGTTCTACAGCCTCACCAGTAGTTAATGTTGCCTGTCATTTTAATTTTAGCCATTATGTAGAGTACGTGATTTCCCTGATGACTAATAAAGTTGGATACCAACTTTTATGAGGTATCTCTTTATGTCAAAATGCAGAACAGAAAACCAGTTAAACGGGTCCATTTGATAGTATTGGGGCTCCTTCAACCCATGCTATGTATCTAGCTGTCATCATTGCCACTTCCATTTCGGTTCAAGTTGTGCTAGAATTGTAATGTAGTCCCATCCATCTGTTATTTTTTTAATCTCCCCAAATACAGAAGTGAGTTTCTACGTTACGCATTGATAGAATCACATCAATATGGATACCAGAATGTGGTGACTGGAATGTACAATAAATGTTGACATCCAGTTTTACTTGGGCTTTAGTCTGATTTTATCTGACATCTGCCAGGCTGCTGTTCAAGATAGTACATAATTCATAGGTAAAATTTACAAAACAGCATGGGTTAATTGATGAGATATTATGACTTATAGAAGCATCATCTCCTGTTTTTCCTACCTCTATACTTCCCCCTACCATATGTCAGCATCCCAAAAAGACAATCATCCCGGAGAGCTGTGGAATCTCATTGTCCTACTTGGGCTTTACTGTCAATCTGAAATGTTTTCACTCAAAGGCATTTTACAAGGGCAGCCAGACAGCCTTAGATATTGAATGGCTTGTAGCTTATGTAGTTGGAGCAAACATATGTGTGCCCTTGATTATTCTGTGGTCCTTCAGATGCATGTCCTTGTCTTGTTTCTAAACAAGCCACTTCCAGTGATTTGATCATCATCAAACTAGAGCAGAGCAATGTTAAGCTGTTAAATATCTTGCAAACACCTAGATAAGAACTCTTTGTTTAATTATTTTCCAAATAATTTGTTTGTATATTTTTAACTTTCCATTACCTTTAGCATCCACAACCACTGTATGTACTCACATATAAGAGACAAAAAAATGAACTCAAGACACATATTAGACCCTCAGTAATTATTTTTGGTCTTGTATGAATAAATATTCAATAAAAATAACTGTTTTTTGTATCTTTCTTTCTTTACCCAGTTGCTATGCTGCTGCTTGGGTAAAGAGATAAAATGCACAGTCCTTAAATTCAGAACTTTCATAACCCCACATTGAAGGTAAGGATTTAGGAAACAGAGTCACAGATTCAACAATGTTCTGAGGCAAAGGGTGATGTGTGAAGCAAGCTTAGAGAGTGCTGGAGGGAAGGAAAGTCCCGTGGAGAAAGTGACTGCGTGTGAATTGTAGCCGCATAATCTACCACACTGGTTCTCTTTAAATTCCACAGAAATCACACAGTTTTGTCCACCTCAGGCCCCCCTCTAATTGCTGATTCATCTGCCTAAAATGTTTTCTCTACCTACTTGCATCTCTCAGATAATTCCTACTTATCTTTTAGATCCCAGATTAATTGTCTCCCATGTTCAGGAAGCACTTTTTAACTTCCTTCACTATATTTGAACAATGTGCTCTGGGTTAATAGTGTCCAGTCTTTTTACATTATGGCATAATTATAGTTTATTATAAATACAGTCATGCATTGCATAACAATGTTTCAGCTAGCAATGGACCACAAATACAAAGGTGGTTCCATAATTTTTGTACCAAACAGCCTAGGTATGTAGTAGGCTATAATATCTAGGCTTGTGTAAGTATACTCTATGTGTTCACACAACGACAAAATCACATAACAATGCATTTCTCAGAAGGTATCCCTGGTGTTAGGTGACATGTGACTTTAATTTGAATAATTATGCAAATAATATTTGTCATTTTCATTAAATGATAAGATTCATCAGTACAAAACCTGCTGGATTCACCACGAAATAAAAAGCACATAAAAGTGCAACAGACACTTAGAAAACACATAACGTTTAGAAAACTAAATTAATGAACAAATGAAAGATTGAAGAAACAAAAATTTAGCAAAATAAGAGTCCAAAACTTTTGCACAAATAGGGAGTAGCAAATATAAATTCAAGACATAAAATGAAGCATGGCATATTTAGAGAATGACAAATTTTGGTATGGTTGGAAGATTGAATAAATACTCATTGGATCACCCCACATTAGTCCAAACAATTTTGATTTTCATGTATTATAGTGTAAGACTGGGAGAAAAATATATACATACAGCTTTTGAATGATATTACTTTTTATTTTTAAGTTTTTTCAGAGCCTCTTTCATATCCTTGTTCTTTAGGCTATAAATCAGAGGGTTTAACATGGGAATCACAAGCGTGTAAAATAATGAGGTCATTTTGTCTTGATCTAGGGAGTAAGAACTCAGCAAGAAATACATGAAGAGCCAAGTTCCCTGAAAAATGGCCACAGCAGTGAAGTGGGAGGTGCAGGTGGAGAAAGCTTTGACCCTGCCCTCAGCAGAGTGGATCTTTATCACTGCCGGGATGGTATACCAATAAGACACAAAATGCCCTGAAAGAGTAATCAGTTCAATGAAACCAAAAATGATAAATATCACTAACTCATTGACCTGTGTATCTGAGCAAGATAGCAGTAGGAGAGGAGGAACATCACAGAAGAAATGGTTAATTTCCTTTGATCCGCAGAAACATAAGCGGAATGTTAATGTCGTGTCTATCAACGCGCCCGCCATTACCCCCAGATAAACCCCAGCCATGAGGAGGCAGCACACTCTGCTGGCCATGTAGACTGTGTGGAGCAAGGGGTTGCTAATGGCCTTGTATCTATCAAAGGCCATCACCGCCAGCAGTAGACGCTCAGTATCTTCAAAGGTACAGAAGATCAAGAATCGCAGAGCACATCCGTGGAAGGGAATTGACTTGTTCTCAACAATGAAACCTACCAGCATCCTGGGTCCAATTGCTGTGGAATAGCCGAGGTCACTGAAGGAGAGGTGGCTAAGGAAGAAATACATCGGTGTGTGCAGCTGGGAATCCATTCTAATTAAAATGATCATCCCAAGGTTTGCAACAAGGTTGATGAGATAAACAAAAAGAAACATGGTAAATAGGGTTACTTTGATTTCGGGGGTGGTGTTAATTCCCAAGAGAAGGAATTCATTCAAGGAAGAGCAATTTTCCCCATCCATTCTTTATTCTTCTAAAATTTTGCAGAATTGATCAAGAAAATGGTAGATCAAAGTCTTAACCTTTCCTGACACTCACAAGAACATAACCTGTAAATCGGAAAGAATTTATTTTAGTACTTTATATTATCATCAGAAAATAGCGCAGACAAGTTTCATTGTTATGTTGTGGACAAAAGTTACAGTGTCTGGGAGAGGATTTTGAGAAAGGGCAATTCTCAGTTTGGACGTCATCTGTGAGGTATGTGGCTTGTGTGAACCTTCACTGCTGTATCTCAGTAGTCAGTCGTGAAAGCTCATTACAAGTGAAATATAATAGGAAAGTCACACTCAAAGACAAAGCTGGAATATACAGCCTGTATTTGAAAAATAAATATCCAATTGAGTATTAAAGTGATTACACTTACTGAGTTCTTCAAGAATCATGATTTGTTTAACACTGTGTATTAAGTTCATACACCATGAACATATCTGTATTTAAAAAAAATGAAAAATATGATGTTACTGTTCTTGGTTTACACTGTTTTTAGTATTTATTAAGACATTAAATATATTTTAATAAACTTTGCTCTAGAATATATTATTGCTGTGCCACATTATTATTACCCACACGAAGCAGCAGTCTTGTGCCAAAGGATATGTCCCTTGACCAGCAAAAGAGAAATGCTAAAAACAAGTGGAAACAACAGAATTTACCACTTATATTTCCATTATTTTAAATTTTAACCCTGACTCGTTCATTAAAAACAGAGATGGGAATAGAAATAAGAATATATCTTGATATATAGGCTTGTGTGTGTGTGTGTGTGTGGGTGCGCACCTATGCCACTCTGTTGGAATGTGAGTGATTGTCTGATTTTATTTTTGACTTGAGTAAATATGATGTGTGGTTTATATGGGGTTGAATTTACACAAATTAGTATTTGCATTGTGATATCTCAATTATTGCTGGTAAAAAAACTAGAAAAAAATCTTAAATTTGCATATACCGTTCCACAGTGATTAAAAAAGTGTTCTTTTTGGGGGCCAGCCCGGTGTCGCAAGCGGTTAGGTGCGTGGGCTCTGCTGCAGCGGCCTGGGGTTTGCCGGTTTGGATCCCGGGGAGCACCGGTACACTGCTTGTCAAGCCATGCTGTGGCGGCATTCCATATAAAGTGGAGGAAGATGGGCACGGATGTTAGTCCAGGGCCAGTCTTACTCAGCAAAAAGAGGAGGATTGGCAGATGTTAGCTCAGAGCTGATCTCCTCACCAAAAAAAAAAAAAAGAAGTGTTCTTCTTAATTTTGGTTAAAATATAAGTAAGTAAAACTGTTCATTTGCTAATCAAAATAAATAGAATTCACCATGCTTTAATAGGAATTATTGTTTTTTACCATTAGATTTCAGACTATTAACTAAAGGAAGTAAGTAAAAAATATTTATTTACAATTTTCTAAACATTTGATTCCTCATTTTTCCAAATGTAAGGTTTTTATTCTTCATTTTTTCAGTTGGCCGCTTATAAACCAACCTGTGATAAGCAAGTCTTTCTGGGCTTACATCTGGTAGCTGAGCAATATAGACAGATCACATTTTATTTTTACTTAGTAACATTTGAGATTTAAATCTCTAAAGCCTCTGCCTTGACACTTCTGTATTACGTAAACATGTGATTAATTAGGTTTTTAGCTCTGTATTTTCCCCTGTGAATGTTGCAACAATTCCAGCAAGAGCTGAACTTTTAATTCTTCCTACTTGCACCAAGTTGATCAATGCCAGGAAGGTAAAATGATCTTTTATAGTGTGATTCATTGCTTCCTGAGTCTACACCGTCTTCCTCCAGTCAAATCAGACATCTAATGAAAGTCAGATAGATCCTCTACTTAATTATTTTATCTCAATTATAATGTATCCTATTAAATTCATTAATTTAATAAATTTCATAAATAAAATTTAATAAATAAAATTATAATAAATTTTAAATTTAATAAATAAAATTATAATAAATTTTAAATTTAATAAATAAAATGATTATTTTTTGTTTGTGTGTGAGGAAGATCAGCCCTGTGCTAACATCTGCCAATCCTCTTCTTTTTTTGCTGAGGAAGACTGGCCCTGGGCTAACATCTGTGCCCATCTTCCTCCACTTTATACGGGATGCTGCCACAGCATGGCTTGCCAAGCGGTGCATTGGTGAGTGCCCGGGATCCGAACCAGCGAACCCCGGGCTGCTGCAGTGGAGCTCGAGCACTTAACCACTTGCACCACCAGGCCGGCCCCTAAAATGATTATTTTGTTAATTATTTTCTATCCTTAATTAGTTTTATCATGTTTCATTTCTGAAACAATATCCTTTACCTTCCCACTTAAAAATGTAACAAATTTTCAATGGTTTTATTAAATACTTTCTTTTCATTAAGCATGCGTGATCCATTCCTCCAATCAGGTCACCCATCCGGATTTCAATGATTTTATGACTGCGTAACATCCACTATACTTAGTGCATTTTTTCTTAAATTATGTTTATTTTATTCATTTGTGTGTCTTTTACTAAACTGAAGGCTCCTTAAAAATAATAGCAGTAATTGGCTAATTTCTGTATATCCTGCAGTCCTAGTAACATGACTTGCACAAGTAACGCTTAATTTAATATTTATTCTTAAATATTTTAAGTGGTTAGACTACCGGGTGATGGAAAAATAGTAGAAATAAAGAGGCTTTTGGAGACTGTTTCAACTAATATAGATCAAACGTGCATGTGTGCATGGAAAATGCTTTAAGGAAAGCCAGGATTCTATTTTTTATTAAAAAAAATAGTTCGCTTTTATTCACTGCAAGTTTTACAAAGTTGAGACGTATTGGAGTGTAATTTTTTGTCCTCTCGAAATATTCTTAAAATATCTATAGTACATAAAGCTATCTACATCTTCAATCTAGATGTGCAATCTCTATAAAAATTACAGTAGTGTTTATCACAGAAATAGGAAAAACAATCCTAAAATTTCTATGGAGCCAAAAAAGACCCTGAATAGCTAAAGTAATCTTGAGAAAGTAGAACTAGACTGAAGGCATCACACTTCCAGATTTTAAACAATATTAATTCTCAATAATTAATTGGGAAGGATTGATATTAATTCTTCTTTAAATGTTGGTAGAATTCACCAGTGAAGCCATCTGGTCCTGGACTTTTCTTTGTTGGGAGTTTTTTGATTACTGATTCGCTCTCCTTACGAGTAATCAGTCTATTCAGGTTTTCTCTTTCTTCATGATTCAGCCTTGGTGGGTTGATGTTCTAGGAATTTCTCCATTTCTTCTGAGGGACAGTTTGTTGGTACATAATTGTTCATGGTGGTCTCTTATGATCCTTTGTATTTGTGTAATATCAAGTTAATGTATCTTTTTTCGCTTATAATATCATTTGTTTGAGTCTTCTCTCTTTTATTCTTGGTAAGTCTAGCTAAAGATTTATCTATTTTTTCTATCTTTTTAAAATATCAGCTCTTTGATGTTTTCTACGTCGTTTTTAGTCTGTATTTCATTTATTTCAGCTCTGATGTTTGTTATTTCATTCCTTCTACTAACTTTGGGCTTAGTTTGTTCCTCTTTCTAGTTCCTTGAGGTGTAAAGTTAGGTTGTTTTTTTGAGGTTTGTGTTTTTTCTTAACAGAAGCATTTCTCACTATAAACTTCCGTCTTAGAACTGCTTTTGCTGCACTCTTACCTTTAGGTGTGTGATATTTCTATTTTATGTGCCTCAAGACATTGTTTGAATTCTCTTTTGCTTTCTCCTTTGACCCATTGGTTGTTCAGGAGCATGTTGATTATTCTCTACCTATATGTGAATTTTCCGGTTTTCTTCTATGTGTTTTCTAGTTTCATACCATTGTATTCGGAAAAGACACTTGATCTGATTTTAAACTTCTGTCCATTCTTAAATGGAAGCCTTGAAGGCTATCGAAGCCAGGAGATCTGGGGACATGTTCCTCTGGGAGCATCCACAAAAGCTGGGGTGCAGATGTGTACATATGCTCCTTCCAGGGATGTACTTGAGACTTGGCGTGGGCAAGAGGGAGAGAGTGGAGGCAGTGTCCACAGACTTTTCTGGTCTCCAGGGAAGATCTCAGTCAGCCACTAGACACATGCTAAATTAGCAGCCTGGCCCTCAGGCAGCAGCTTTCAATGTGTGCATGTAGACTCTATTCAGGGAAAGACGGAGAGATGGGCTTTTCTGCCTGATATCTCCGCTCCGAGCCCTGGTGTGATAGCTGCAGCTAGTGCTGGCTTCTCTTAATAACTATGTTTTTGTTTGCTACACTTTTGTGGACCTTGTGGAAACGAGCCCCATTGGCTTTCTGAGCTAGAGCATTTGGAAGCCTGTCCTTCTGTTGAGAGTCTTAAAAGTTGGGACTCTGGATGTGGGGTCCAAACCCTTCACTTCTCAGGGAGAAGCTGAGAGCCAGAGGTTTTCCTCCCGATTATACGTCCCTGTGCTGGGGGTGGGATTTAGTACAAAAGTCTGTCTCAGCTTTTCCTAGCCATTTCAATGTGGATATTTTTTCATTCTTCTGATGTGTAGGAGTCACTCAGCTAGTTTCTTGATTTCCTTCAGAGGGAATCGTGCAATATGTAGCTGTTCATTTCGTGTGTCCTGGGAAAAGAGGAGTTCAGAAGATTCCTATGTCGCCATCTTTAAAGACCGTCCCTTAACCCCCAAAATACTTTCTTTGGACAATAATATTTTTCATCAGTCACTGGGGATGTGTGAGAAGAATGTGATATAAACAGACTAAGAAGGCAAGTGAATGATGAGAATTGAAGTAGACAGGATAGAAAACATCAAGTCTTTTGATGTGGTATTCCCTATTTATGTAGAATATCAAGATAAAAATGTCATTATAGGACATATGCCCAAGCTTCTATTTCAGTCATGAATCTCCTAGAAAATATTCCCCATAACGCGTTATTCAACCTATCAAATTCAGGGAGAGGAAGCCCACAATTAATTCAATTGGTCAATTCTAAGTTTGGAATTTCACATATAGCACTTAAAATTCCCTTGTCTTTAGTTCAAACCTTCTCATTCTGATAAAACTGTCAATATAGGGATAAACTCAGTCTTTAGATTCTGTAATATATACTTGTTATATGGGAGGGAGATAAGTTAATTAGATGACATATTTACATCCTCTAAATTAGCAGCAATCCACTGATATCCCATTTTTCTTAGACTATAAATTTCAAACAATGTTTTCTACTATGCTGCTACTCATAAGTAACAATTCCAGGAGAGTATGTGTTAACTGAGGAAATACGGTTCAGGTGAAAACCCTTAAAGCCTTTTGTCAAAAAAAAGAAATAGCCACCATAGGGTTTTTTTTCTATCATGATACTATGTGACAGGTCACAGTGTCCCACAAATTCTCCTTAGAAAATCAGAGAATCTTCTTGGAGTTTACTTCCATTTTGACGTGTTTTCACATAAAGACATTTTGCAATGGCAGCTAGAAAATCTAAGACATTCTGTGGCTTTTAAACTCTATAATTGTAATGCATAATAAACAATGACCTTGAATCTTTTAAGGTCCTTCAAATATATGGCCATACCCATGTGGTCTCAACAGGCTGATTAGGTGATTTAACCATCAGAAACTACAGCAGAGATAGATGAAATAGACAAATATCAAGAACATAGGTGGACAGATGCTCTTTACTTCTAGTGTAATTAACATGCATGTCTTTACAGATTTTATATCCACAATCATTTTATGTACTTTCTTAAAAGTTATAAAATATACTTATTCAAGCCACATACCAGATCTCCAGTTAATTTTGTGTTGCTTACATCTAGTAAGCAGTGAAAAATGTTATCTACAGTTTTATTTTATTATATACTTGCTTGTTTTGTCATTTTATGTCCCAAACACTAAGTAGGTGCTTTGGATAACAGGGATGGAATGCTCAGTCCTTGAGCAAAAATTGCTCACAATTGATATTAGAGACAATGATTGAATAAACAGGGTGATATTAAAACACTGCTTAAAGGAGAGAGTTGTCTGTGACCTATAAAAAGAGACATTTAACCAGAGCTGAGAAAAGGGAGGAATGGAAGAGAAGCTTCCTGGAGGAAGTGATGGAGGAGTTGATAGTTAATAATCACAGCACAATGATGTAATTTACCAGAGCACTTTACATTCCTCTTTATAACCTATCTTAGTTGGGCTTCTTTAATGCTAAAAAGTTATAGAAAGGGCCACCTCAAGACTTCTGTAACTGTCAGAGCCTCTACCTGGAATCCTTTCCATTCCCCAACGTGCATTGTTTTCAGATCTAAGACTGTTCAGATATCCTTCTCCATCCAGGGAAGCCTTTCCTCTACTGATTAGATTTTGACATTTTTTTTCTGGAATTTTACCTCCAATCCTTTACTTTATGAAAGTTTTCAGCCTTATTATGAATTATTTGAGTATTTAGTTAATTAACATTTATTTATTTTTCTAGATTATAGGATCCTTAATATAGAAACTACTGGATTCATTACGAAGTACAAAGCTTCTAAATGCACAAAGAACACATAGTGAACACAATAAATCTTAGTATACTTGAAATAATGCTTCAATTAAAGAATGAAAAAATAAAATATGGCAAAATTAGAAGAATCAGGAAAGTTTTCTACAAAAAGATGCATCATAAATAACTTCAAGACCATAGCAAATCATGACAGGTTTGGGGAGCTGCCTCATTTTCTTATGGCTGTGCTTTAGTACAGATACTTAATTATTCAAAAATGTGACTATTTTGTTGATCTTTTCAAAGAACCAGCTCTTGGTTTTATTAATTTTTTCTATTGTTTTTTTGGTCTCTATTTCATTTATTTCTGCTCTGATTTTTATTATTTCCCTTCTTCTACTGATTTTGGGCTTTGTTTGTTCTTCTTTTTCCAGTTCCTTTAGGTGCATTGTTAGATTGTTTATTTGAGATTTTTCTTGTTTGTTGAGATAGGCCTGTATTGCTATAAACTTCCCTCTTAGAACCGCTTTTGCTGTATCCCATAAATTCTGGCATGTCGTTTTTTCATTTTCATTTGTCTCCAGGTTTTTTTTGATTTCTTCTTTGATTTCTTCATTAACCCAGTCGTTGTTCAGTAGCATTTTGTTTAATCTCCATGTATTTGTGGCTTTTCTGATTTTCTTCCTATAGTTGATTTCTAGTTTCATACCGTTGTGGTCAGAAAAGATGCTTGGTATTATTTCAATCTTCTTAAATTTATGGAGACTTGTTTTGTGGCCTAATATGTGATCAATCCTGGAGAACGTTCCATGTGCATTTGAAAAGAACGTGTATTCTTCGGTTTTTGGATGGAATGCTCTGTCTATATCTACTAGGTCCATCTGTTCTAGTGTGTCGTTTAAGGCCAATGTTTCCTTATTGATCTTCTGTTTGGATGATCTATCCGTTGGTGTAAGTGGAGTGTTAAAGTCCCCTACTATTATTGTGTTACTGTCTATTTCTGTTTTTATGTCTGTTAATAATTGCTTTATATATTTAGGTGCACCTACATTGGGTGCGTAGATATTTACAAGTGTTATATCCTCTTGTTGGATTGTTCCCTTGATCATTATGTAATGCCCTTCTTTGTCTCGTTTTACAGTTTTTGTTTTAAAGTCTATTTTGTCTGATATGAGTACTGCTACCCCAGCTTTAGAGCTGGTTCTTTGAAAAGATCAACAAAATAGACAAACCTTTAGCTAGACTCACCAAGAAAAAAAGAGAGAAGGCACAAATAAGTAAAATCAGAAATGAAAGAGGAGAGGTTACAACAGACACCTCAGAAATACAAAAGATTATAAGAGAATACTATGAAAAACTATATGCCAACCAATTCGAAAATCTGGAAGAAATGGATAAATTCTTAGAATCATACAACCTTCCAAAACTGGATCAAGAAGAAGTAGAGAATTTGAATAGACCAATCACCAGTAAGGAGATCGAAACAGTAATCAAAAACCTCCCCAAAAATAAAAGTCCAGGACCAGACGGCTTCCCTGGTGAATTCTACCAAAAATTCAAAGAAGACTTAATACCTATCCTTCTCAAACTCTTCCAAAAAATTGAGGAGGGGGGGAAGCTCCCTAACTCATTCTACGAAGCCAACATTACCCTGATACCAAAACCAGACAAGGACAACACAAAAAAAGAAAATTACAGGCCAATATCACTGATGAACATCGATGCAAAAATCCTCAACAAAATACTAGCAAATCGCATACAACAATACGTTAAAAGATTATACACCATGATCAAGTGGGATTTATTCCAGGTATGCAGGGATGGTTTAACATTCGCAAATCAATCAACGTAATACACCACATTAATAAAATGAAGAACAAAAATCACATGATCATCTCAATAGATGCAGAGAAAGCATTTGACAAGATCCAGCATCCATTTATGATAAAAACTCTGAATAAAATGGGTATAGAAGGAAAGTACCTCAACATAATAAAGACCATATATGAGAAACCCACAGCTAATATCATCCTCAATGGTGAAAAACTGAAAGCTATCCCTCTAAGAACAGGAACCAGACAAGGATGCCCACTGTCACCACTCCTATTTAACATAGTATTGGAAGTCCTAGCCAGAGCAATCAGGCAAGAGAAAGAAATAAAAGGGATCCAAATTGCAAAGGAAGAAGTGAAACTGTCACTATTTGCAGATGACATGATTTTATATATAGAAAACCCTAAAGAATCCACCAGAAAACTTTTAGAAGTAATAAACGAATATGGTAAAGTTGCAGGATACAAAATCAACATACAAAAATCAGTTGCATTTCTGTACACTAACAACGAAGTAGCAGAAAGAGAAATTAAGAATACCATCCCATTTACAATTGCAACAAAAAGAATTAAAATACCTAGGAATAAACTTAACCAAAGAGGTGAAAGATCTGTACACGAAACCTATAAGACATTTCTGGAAGAAATTGAAGAAGACACAAAGAAATGGAAAGATATTCCGTGCTCTTGGATTGGAAGAATTAACATAGTTAAGATGTCCATACTTCCTAAAGCCATCTATAGATTCAATGCAATCCCTATCAAAGTTCCAACAACATTTTTCACAGAAATAGAACAAAGAATCCTAAAATTTATATGGAACAACAAAAGACCCCGAATAGCTAAAGGAATCCCGGGAAAAAAGAACAAAGCTGGAGGTATCACACTCCCTGATTTCAAAATATACTACAAAGCTATAGTAACCAAAACAGCATGGTACTGGCACAAAAACAGACACACAGATCAATGGAATAGAATCGAAAGCCCAGAAATAAACCCACACATCTATGGACAGCTAATCTTTGACAAAGGAGCCAAGAACATACAATGGGGAAAAGAAAGTCTCTTCAACAAATGGTGTTGGGAAAACTGGATAGCCATATGCAAAAAAATGAAAGTAGACTCTTACCTTACACCATACACAAAAATTAACTCCAAATGGATTAAAGACTTGAATGTAAGACCTGAAACTGTGAAAGTTCTAGAAGAAAACATAGGCAGTACGCTCTTCGACATCGGTCTTAGCAACATCTTTTCAAACACCACATCTGACCGGGCAAGAGAAACAATAGAAAAAATAAACAAATGGGACTACATCAAACTAAAAAGCTTCTGCACAGCAAAGGAAACCATCAACAAAACGAAAAGACAACCTAACAATTGGGAGAAGATATTTGCAAACCATACATCTGATAAGGGCTTAATCTCCAAAATATATAAAGAACTCATGCATCTCACCAACAAAAACTACCAACCCAATTAAAAATGGGCAAAAGACCTGAACAGACATTTCTCCAAAGAAGATATACAGATGGCCAACAGACACATGAAAAGATGTTCAAAATCACTAACTATCAGGGAAATGCAAATCAAAACTACAATGAGATATCACCTCACGCCTGTCAGAATGGCTATAATTAACAAGACAGGAAACAACATGTGTTGGAGAGGTTGTGGAGAGAAGGGAACTCTCATACACTGCTGGTGGGAGTGCAAACTGGTGCAGCCACTATGGAAAACAGTATGGAGATTCCTCAAAAAATCAACGATAGAACTACCATATGATCCAGCTATTCCACTGTTGGGTATTTATCCAAAGAACTTGAAAACACCAATTTGCAAAGGTACATGCACCCCTGTGTTCATTGCAGCCTTATTCACAATAGCCAAGACTTGGAAGCAACCTAAGTGCCCATCAAGGGACGAATGGATAAAAAAGCTGTGGTATATATACACAATGGAATACTACTCAGCCATAAGAAACAATGAAATCCAGCCATTTGTGACAACATGGATGGACATTGAGGGCATGATGCAAAGTGAAATAAGTCAGAGAGAGAAGGTCAAATACTGTATGATTTCCTTCATTAAGTAGTAGATAATAACAACAATAAACAAACACATAGGGACAGAGATTGGATTGGTGGTTACCAGAGGGGAAGGGGGGAGGGAGGAGGGTGAAAGGGATAATTGGGTACATGTGTGTGGTGATGGGTTGTAATTAGTATTTTGGTGGTGAACATGATGTAATCTATGCAGAAATAGAAGTACAATGATGTACACTTGAAATTTTTACAATGTTATAAACCAATGTTACTCCAAAAAAAAAAAAAAAAAAAAAGAAAAAAAAGAAAAAAAAAAAAAAAGAAAGAAAAAGGAACAAAAAAAAAAAAAAAAAAAAAAAAGAAGGCTTACTAAGGTAGACTATAGAGACATCATCTGTTAAATATACATTGTTCCAATTTCTCCAAGAAGGAGAACACTTTCAATTCCGGTTAAGTAAAGAATAGTCCTGGTGGATCAGAGAATGGAGTTATCAGTAGAGATGATAATGAGTATTTTAAAATGAAGTTGAATATTCTTCATTTATGACATTAGAGCATTCCTAAAGTTAGAAATATTTTGTTCATTTGTATAATTTGCAAAAAGTTACCGGCAAAGAAGAACAATGTTATTTTTTTCTCAACTGAAAAGGTGAAATTTATGATTGGAAATTCAGCAAATGGTAGAACATCTGCTTTGCAAACTCAGTCCCTTGCTGCTTACTCTTTGACTGGGCTTTTGGCTTCTTTGAAATGTTCTAAAACAGCAATAGCACCTCCATTTTAAAACTTTTTAACATACATTGAATGCTGTCATTCAGGATAAAAAAAAATAGTAAAATAGATATTGAATAAATTCTTCCATCTGTGCAGGAATAGCATGTTCACTTTCTTTTATATTACTCATTTATTAAATGCAAATTTTAAAGTAGATGCATAATTAGCATGATTTTTTATATGCTATTACTATTTTTCTTCTTCTTTTTTTTTTTTGGTGAGGAAGATTGGCCCTGCACTAACATCTGTTGCCAATCTTCCTCTTTTTTTTTGCTTGAGGAAGATTGTCCCTGAGCTAAGATCTGTGACAATTTTCCTCTATTTTTTATGTGAGATGCTGCCCAGCATGGCTTGATGAGCGGTGTGTAGGTCTGCTCCCAGGATCTGAACCCGCAAACCCCAGGCTGCCAAAGCAGAGTACATGAACTTAACCACTACGCCACCAGGCCGGCCCCTACGTTATTACTATTTCTGTAGTGCTTTTTGCCGTAGTTCCTATACACTATCAAAAAACCCTCAAAAATAAGCATGAGAAGACCTAATTTGTTATCAGTTTAGTAATTGCTGTCCAACATTAAACATACGAAGTTAGCAGGCAGATTATGTTGCAACAAATACATTTAAGTAAACTATCATTCTTGAAAAGCCCATCATTTTTGGATGTTAATATTTTTTAATGTTCTACATGTTTTATTCTCACTTGGAGAATCATTATTGCAGTTAGAATCAAGTTTGAAAGTGTGTATCATCCTAACTTGTTCATAGTTTAGCAAAGCTCTTGTTGTTTAATACTGTATTGCATATTTGAAAGTTACTGAGAGTAGATCTTAAAAGTTTTCATCACAAGAAAAACAAATTGTAGCTGTGTATGGTGACAGATGTTAACTAGACTTACTGTGGTGATCATTTCACAACGTATACAAATACTGAATCATTATGTTGTACACCTGAAACTGATATAATGTTATATCTCAATTATATCTTAGTAAAAAAAAATAAGATGCAAAAAAAAAAAAAAAAAAGTGAGAAAATTATGTTTCTCATGTATCATATTATATAATTTTATGAACATGATCATTAAATGTCTCTGAGTGTGTGTGCATGCACATAACATAAATATTTAAAATCATCTTTTATTTTTTAATTTTTCCAGGGCCTCTTTCACATCCTTGTTCCATAGGCTATAAATCAGAGGGTTTAACATAGGAATCATAAGGGTGTAAAACAATGAGGTTATTTTGTCTTGATCTAGGGAGTACAAAGAACTCAGCCTGAAATACGTAAAGAGTATAGTCCCCTGGAAAATGGCCACAGCAGTTAAGTGGGAGGAGCAGGTGGAGAAAGCTTTGAACCTCCCCTCAGCAGAGTGGATCTTCAAGACTGACAGGATAATATAACAATAAGAAATAAGAACTCCTGAAATGGTACTCAGTTCAATAAAGCCAAAAATGGTGAATAATACTAACTGATTGACTTATGTATCAGAGCAGGAAAGGAGGA
This sequence comes from Ceratotherium simum simum, assembly GCF_057802395.1. NCBI lineage: Eukaryota > Metazoa > Chordata > Mammalia > Perissodactyla > Rhinocerotidae > Ceratotherium > Ceratotherium simum. The sequence continues at coordinate 18,377,639 of NC_141933.1, forward strand.
AAAGTGGTGGTAAATCACAGAAGAAATGATTAATCTCATTTGACTCACAGAAACATAAATGGAATGTTAATGTTGTGTGTATCAAAGCATCTGTCATTCCCACCAGATAAACCCCAGCCATGAGCAGGGAGCACACTCTGCTGGACATGTTGACTGTGTAGAGCAAGGGGTTGCTAATGGCCTTGTACCGATCAAAAGCCATCACGGCCAACAATACGCACTCAGAGTCTGCAAAGGTACAGGAGACGAAGAATTGCAGAGCGCAGCGATAGAAGGAGATTGATTTGTTTTTGGCAAATGAGTCCACCAGCATCTTGGGCCCAATTGCTGAGGAATAGCAAAGGTCACAGAGAGAGAGGTGGCTGAGGAAAAAGTACATTGGTGTGTGCAATTGGGAATCCATTCTAATTAAAATGATCATTCCAAGATTTCCCAAAAGGTTAATGAGATAAACAACCAGAAACGTGGTGAACAGGATCACTTTCATCCCAAGGTTATTGGAAATTTCCAAGAAAATGAATCCATTCAAGGAGGAGCAATTTTCTCTAACCATTCCTCTCTGTTCTCACCTAAATTCATGAGAAAATGATTAAAGAAATGATAGATACGTTTTACCTTTTCTGCACATCCACAAAATACTTGAAAGTCAGAACACAATTTCCTTCTGTAATTGTCTTTTAATACTCAGAAAATTACCCAGTCATGTACCCCGTCTTTAAAGAGGCATTGCTATATGTTTGATAAGGGTAAAAAATAAAGAGATAGACAATGGAAAAATTTTATCTGATCTACACATCATTCACGATGTATGTGATTTTCTACAACTTTTATTTCTCCAGCCTTTAACTTTCTTATCTCTCGCAGCAGATTTAGATGGATTGATATCTCATTCTACATTCAGAATAATATGGAAGAGACAGCAATGTTAGAGGGACCAAGCTGTAAGATGCAGGACTAAGCATTTTCTAAGCCTGAAAATAGTCACATGGACACAAAAAAATGATTACCATTGTTATGTTTCTCAAAAAATATGATTGGCTTAAAAGAATTTGTTAGTTCTAGAAACAATGAGTATCATTAAGTAATAATGATGAAAATCATTATGTTACTGTTCCTGGTCTAAGTTTTCTTTCGTTTTTGTTGAGACATGAAATAAGCATTAAACCTTGTCTCTAGAAATGTTTTATTGATTTGTCATGATACTCATTACCTATCTGTGGAGTTCTCTGGTGCCAAAAGATGAGTCTCTTGACCCGTCAAAGAAAAATGCTAAAAAGAAGTGAAAACAACAGAATGTACCACATACATTTGCATCTCTTTGGTTTTTAAATGGAATTTTAAATAAGAAAATGTAAACAGGATGAGGAACAATAAATGCTTCTGAGATACATGGGCTTCTCTTCCTTGTGTTTGTGTATATTTATGTGTGTTATGTGTTTGTATGTATATATATCTCTGTTGATATATGAGAATAGGAATGTTGGTGATTGTTTTTTCTTTTAAGAGTTCAGTCAATACGGCATGCCGTTCACATGGAGTAGAGTTTGCACGTCACTATTTGTAATGTGGTAACTAAATTATTTCTGAAAGGAAACAAAAAAACTTAAATTCATGTACATACTTCCCCAGTGACAAGAGGTTCTTCTGTGAACCTAGATTAAAATAAAATCATTAAAATGCTGTTTTGTGGATGCTTATAATTTCAGTCAGTTCAGTTCTGAGAAGAAAATACAAATTTTTGACAATAGATTGCCAAGTTTATTAAGCTGTGTAAGCAAGTGTAAAATCACTCATTTACAAATTTCTCATTTTTTTTCAAAAATCTCAAAAATTTCCTCTATATTTCTTAAATTTGGAGACTCAGGAACCTACCTGAGATGAGCAGGTCTTTCTTTACTTGCTACTGGTGGCTGAAAAGTATGCAGATGGCATTTTATTTTAGCAGGTAGCATTTGGGACTTAAATCTCTGAAGCTGCCAGCCTCAGGCTTCAGTGTATGCTAATGTGTGATTAATTATATTTCTTCTTCTGTATTTTCCCCTGTGAGTACAGCAATAACTTTAACAAAGACTGAGGCTTATTTCTTCACTATTGTCAACATGTTGACCTGATAGTAAGAGAACTGCAAATTACTGTCATGTTGAGATTCACATTTACACTGAATCTGCACCTTCTGTCTGCAGTCAAAGTAGAAATCCAATAAAATACAAAAAGATTCCCTCCTTAATAACTTCCATCTCCTTTCTATTTTTCATTTTGTCTTTTATTTTTGAAACATTCTCCTTCACCACTTCATTTAGGAATATTACTATTCTTTGATGATACTATTTTTTGTGTGTGTGTGTGAGGAAGATTAGCCCTAAGCTAACATCCGATGCCAATCCTCCTCTTTTTTTGCTGAGGAAGATTGGCCCTGGGCTAACATCTGTGCCCATCTTCCTCTACTTTATATAGGACGCCACCACAGCATGGCTTGCCAAGGGGTGTGCTGGTGCACGCCCGGGATCCAAACCTGCGAAACCCGGGCCACCGAAGCGGAGCACGCCCTTAACTGCTGTGCCCCCGGGCCGGCCCCTGATGATACTATTTTTATTGAGACATAATTTTCTATACTATAAAATTTGCCCTTTCCATGTATGCACTTCTTTTTTGTATATTCACAAAGTTGTGCAGCCATCACGACTACCTAATTCGAGGACATTTGTTGTCACCCCAATAAGTAACTCACACTCATTAGCAGGCACTTCCCCTTCTGGCCTCCCCCCTACTCCTGGCAGCCACTAATCTACTTTCTGACTAAATGTGATTGCTTATACTGGATATCTCATGTCTTGGCGCTATGCAATATGTGGCGTTTTTTGTAGTTGTTGGGCTTCTTGTACTTAGCGTAGTGATTTCAAGGTTCGTCTATGTTCTAGCATTTTCAGAATTTCCTTTTTTTATGGCTGAATAATACTTCATTTTATGGATATGGCACATTATCCATTCATCCGTTAATGGTCATTTCGGTTCTCTCTACTTTTTGGCTGTTATGAATAACGATGCTTAAACATTTATGTCAATGGAAGCTGTAAAGGTCACTTTCTTCAGCAAGTATTGTCTTATTCCCATGCCCCAAATACATGTCATCCATCCACACTTGATTGATTTTATGACTCTATCACATTCTCTACACTTAGTATACTCTATTGTGAATTATGTTTATTTTATTCATATAAAAATCTCTATTACATTTAAGGCTTTATAAATAAATGCAGTGTTTGACCTTTATATTCCCCAAAGTCCTTAGAACAAGGATTTGCAAAGGTCATTGTTCCATAAATATTGATTGTTAAATATTTTAGGTTACTGGAAGTGGAGGCTGGTATACAAATAGAAATACAATAGCTTTGGGAATTTTTTTCTACTAATATAGTTCACATGTTCAAGGATGATTCATTTAAAAATTTTTGCATGGATAATCATTTTCCCAAGAATAAATTCAATCTGCTACTATCCATACTAGTTCTTTAAGAAACTTATAATAGTTGTAAGTTTAAATTTCATATCCTCCTCAAATACTCCCCATGAGACAACAATGGAATTCCCCCTACTTCTTGAACCTTGAGTATACATCTTGGAATCTGGTGTCACTGGGCTACTTCCCAAGGTCCCAGAGCTAACTGTGCTTTCACAAAGACAATAATGATTGAAATGCTTATCACTCTTCCTTCTACATGGGTGCTGTTCTACTGCTGCTTCATTCAGTGGCTTTGCAATTACGTGCAAAACAAAGAATAAAAAGCTTACACATATACTCATGTGTTTACGTAGAGTGTTGAAAACTATTAATAAAATAATCCAGAATGAGAAATCTCAGAGTTCTAGAATGGGCTAATGATATTTTGGGCAGATTAAAGATGACTGCACACATCTTCGTACATTTTCCTTGGAGACACAGTGCCTATATATCCTCCTGTTGACTTTTTGCTGTTCCTTGACTGCTTTGACTAACAGAAATAGGCAGAAATACTGTATATCACTTCTGAGTCTAGCTTTTAAAAAGATAGTCATTGAAAGCCATGAGCTGCCGTGTAGAAAGCCCAGCTATCCTTCTGGATAAACTATGTGACAGGCTCTGAGACTACATGGAGAGCGAAGGGGGCCAACTGAGTTGATCTTTCTAGGCAGTCTCACCCTGGTGGCAGTTATGAGAGCCCCTATAGCCTGACCCAACTTGGCGCTGAATACTTTATTGTGACCTCAGTTCACATGAGGAAGAACAGAATAATTGACCAGTGGTCATTGTTTTAAGCCATGTAATGTTTACATAGCAAAAGATAACTAGAATAGTGTAGAGATACTATAACCAGAGAGAAACTTTATTTCAGGAACATTTATTTTTACTATTATGTACTGTTTCATATATATTCTGTAAAAAATATATATATATTTATATATTCTGTAAAAAGAAAAAAATGTATATATTCAATATATATTCTGTAAAAAGAAATAAAAAGAAGCTTGTTTCTAGACTCAATTCTTTAACTATATCTTAGTCTTTGAGATAAGACATAAGAACACCATCCAAATTCTCTATTTCTAAGTTTCCTTAGCAGAAATAATTGGTCTAGATAATTCACAAGAAAATTCCAGTATAGAAAAGCTATGAAGCAATCCCAAAAGCAAAGCATGAAAGTATAACATATTCAGAAATAAGTACCTAAAAATCAATTCTAAATTGCATTAATCGTGAGCATAGGCGTGGTTTGCAGGAATACCTGGATTCCATTAACAATCCTTAGAAATGGACAATGGGAAAAGGTGTACTCATCTTACACCTGTAGTGCATCTTCACGATTAGAATGATGATTGATTCACAAGTATTAGAATTATCAAAATTCATCGTATAGTTTCCTCTCTTTTTAGTGAGGCAAAAACAAGATATTTTTATAAATAAGAATTGATGATGTATATATGTTCCCTTAACAATCATTTCATTAGCTCTCTTCAGTAAACCAGTGATACCACAATGACAATTCAGAGATATTTTATATTCAGGAAGTAAACTACTACCTTGAGGAAGAGTTGGAGATAAAGGATTGTCCCCACAACATCGTTTTGCATATGGTATGGTGATTTTATCATTTGATATTAGAAGAAAAATAATGTCAGTAAGCCACGTCATTTACTCACCAGGAACAAAATGCATGTATGTGTACATATGCACTCATCCTACGTACATTGGTGTGTGTTTTTCTGTATGCATAGACACACATGTTGAATTGAGATGGAAGAAGATTGGGTTGTATTAGTTTTGGTATGCTGTTTATGCAACTGTTACAGTATTCCTTCAATTCTGCTTAATAGTTGGCAAGAGTAATGTTTATAGCCAATTCTATATCATACATACACACAAACACACGCATGCACACAAACATACACAAGCACACACGCACACGCACTTATGGAACAATATATATATATTGTTCCATGTATGTGTCTATGTTTATATGTGCAGATGAAAAAGAAAAACTTTTGCTAAAATGTAGCAGAAAAAATCAGTAAGAAGTTATATTAGTGTTTCTTACCATATAAGAAAGGAGCTTCTTGAATTAAAATCAGACATGGCTTATGGCCATAATTTAATGCATAATAATTGCTTTTAAAATTTGTAAACCTGCATAAAGCACAGTATCATCATAAAATACTATTCTGAGTTCACATCTTTCTTATAAAACTATTACATATCTTTTTTTAACTGGAGAAAAGTCTACTTGAACAGAAAATGACTAATACTGAGTTTTATTCATTACAACTGAACACTTGAACATTATTAACAGTTGTGTGAAAAGAAAATGATGTGGAAGGTGGCAGCATTGCACAATTCCAGGGAGTAAACAGAAAAAAAAAAATTGTTGCCCCTGAAATTGTGCAACATGACAACCCTCAGGGACACTCTCTGTATTGGCCACGCCCTGAGTGATATTCATAACAGATGAGTCAAGACAGTCCGCTTCAAAGGACAGATTGCTATGCATTCATTGAATGTCTACAGTTGATGGATACTTCAATATAATGTGTAATAATCATGCACATCAGCTGTATTTCTGAGTCCTAATGCAGTTAATTTAATTGCCACTAAGCCAGTAAATGCAAAGCTTGAGGGAGGAGAAAGTAAGATGTGTAGGGATGTACTAGTTCATGGTCTAGGGCACTCCAGGTTCTTTTCTGTTTATTCAAAACCTCCCCTGGGAGTTAGCAGGGACACAGGATTTCTTCTTCTGGTTGGTTGCATCTGTTTGTTTCTTTTGTTAGTTTGTTGTTGTTTTCCTCTCTTGCTTTCTGTAAAGCTAGAACACTCATCTGGCTAAAATCAGTAAACTTAATACACTTTTAAATTTGGAAAATGATTCTTAGTCATAATTTTTAATGCCTTTACATATTTCATTGTTATTCTTTATGTGATGTCCCCAATACTAAGATACCAAATGTACTTCTGTGGGAGATATTGTTGATGAAGAGCTCAAGCCGTATAACTAATTGTTAATAGTTATATATCATTGAAACTCAAAAGACTGAGGCATTTGTGTTATCCAAGATGTTTGCGATCACTGTTTACTTCTCTGGTACATATTTTGAGGAGGTAGAATTTTCCTTGGTGCTTTCTTCTGAGTCCTTTCAAATTAATTTCCCCCCAGTTGCTTTCCTGTCTTCAGGGACATCAAAATCCCTCGGGTTACATTTTGTTCAAGCAGGATGTAGCTTTAGCTTCTTACACAGGGCTGCTCTTCCAGACCATGTAGACTAAATCCCCTTCAATCTACCCCCTCCCAATGCTGTAAACCTGAGTTTGTGAAGGTACATTATTATTAGAAATTGGATAACTTAATTTAACTCTCAAATGGATCCGTTTCACTAAGAATGGAGTTCTTAAATAATTGAAAAAAAATCTTTAGGGGAAATTTTATACATCAGATGCAAGCAAGTGAGAAAAATATATATCTAAGAGTTTCTGGGTGACACTAAAACAATACTATGCAGGCATGTGCCTACCTAGAAGATCACATTCTTCAGAAAATAGTTGTCTGTCCCTGAAACATTATTGTAACACAGATTTTATTTCATGATGTTGGAACCAAAACATTCTGATTCCCTGCTGCTGGAGGAATGACTAGAAGTCCCTGTGGGTAGATGAGACATTGTTGTTATGCAAGTAAGGCAGCACTTTTAGTAACATGAAGATTAACTATGTACTGAGGTATTCAACGAAATTGTGCACTGTGTTAATTTCACAAATATATTATGAACACTTATCATGTACAGGGAACTGCTAAATTAAAAAAAAATAAACCTTGTCATTGCTTACAACGTGATAGTGAATATACTCCGTTTTGGGGAAATCTGGTTAAAGTATAATATACGTGTGGAAAACTTTCATTTAAGAAAGTATACTGCAACTAAATTTTCAGAGATGAAAAGATCCCCTCACTCAACCAGGCCCCCCAAAATATTACTAGCATCTTACAAACCATTCCCACACCCATCACAAATTGATGTCCAATATGATAGGTTAGTTTTCATGTTTTTGAGATATGTAGGAGTACAATCATACAGTTTTATGCTTTTTTGTCTTGCTCATTTTACTCAACATTATGTTTGTTAGATTTCTCCATGTTGTCGCACGTGGAGATTGTTCATTCATCCCATTGCTGTGTAGTTTTCCAAAGTACAAAATTACCATAAAGTTGTTTATCTAATTTAAAACAGTGATCAGCAAACTATGGTGCATAAAGTTTTATTGGTCTTAGGACACACCATTTTATTTATATATGGTCAATTTTTTTGTGTGTATGTGATACAAGAAAAATCCTGAGTGATTATGAAAAAGAGTTTATGGCCTGAAAACTCTAAAATATTCACTACTTAACACTTTAAGGAAAAATTTGTCAACTCTTCATCTGCTGTGTTGATAAAAATTTGAGTTTTCAGTTTCATGCTATTGTAAATAAGGCGATGGTAAAGATAATTGTACATATCTTTGGGTAGACAGATTAACTCATTTCCCTTGGATACAAATCTAGGAATAGAATTTTGAAGTCAAGAACATTTATATGTCTAGATTTAGTAGATCCTTTCATACAGGTTTACGAAGCAAAATGCCAATTCTCATTTCTATTCCAAATGTGTAAGAGCAACAGCTGTTCCACATCCTCACCCATATGTGATATTAACATTGTTTTCATTTTAGCAAATCTGTAGTTGAGTCATAATACTACATTCAGGTACTTATTTTCATTTCCCTGAATACCAATAAAGTTGGATATGCACTTCCTTGAAGTGTCTATGGATTTCTGAATTCAAGTAACAGGCCACTAAAAAGGGGCATATTTAACTATTTAGTCTTCTGAAATTCGTGCTATCTAGCTGGCTTCATTGTCAGCACTATTTCAGATTAAGACAGCCTAGAGGTGAAATGCAATTATTTTGTATTAAGAAGAAGTGGCTCATCTTTTTTTCTTTTTCAAAACATTTCCAGTACTGGGGGCTGGGAATCTACACAGCTGTAGATTCATATTTTATTGAGACAGATTGTATCAGCTGGAAAGGACCTTAGAGCTAATCTAGGAGAAGGCCCTATTTTACACAAGAATAACCTGTGTATAGAAAGAAAAAACGACATGTTAAACACCACTGTGATTTAGAGTTGCATTGTTAGCTGGTTCATAGCATGTTTTTAGAAAGAGATATATCCAGGGAGGTTAAAAATTTCCACCTCTCGCTATAACACCAGACTTCTCACTTATTGGATTATTGAACATTATTACTACTCTGTTTCTAAAAAATACAGTTACACAGCGTATTCCCACAAGGTATCTGTCTGTTCTCCGTGTTAGACATATAACCAAACCTACCTTTCCTATGTCATACTTATGTTTAAAGATTCAGTGGCAAGGATGAAAGAAGGAGTCAAGATATAAAACTCACTAGACACACTTATTGATCACGTTGTATTTGTACAATGATATTTGCCATCAGTCATTGGTGGATGTCTGAGAAAAATGTGATGTAGAAAGACTAAGAAGGGAAGGGAACGATGATGATTACATTTTGCAGGGTACACTCATTAATTGAGTCAATAGGTGTTTTTCAATGGCATCCTATAGCTGAGTATTGTAAATTGAAAAGTCGAAATATTGGAGAACAAGACAGACAAGGGATTTGCATTTATGAAACTTTGAGGGAGGACAGGAGTTTTTTATTTATTCTTAGTTATTAATTTACTACTTATAAACTTCTAAGTGGTATGATGGAATATTTATAAGGTGATACTAGTACAAAGGAAATAAACAAATAAACCGAATGTAACCCACTAATACTTACTTTGACTAAGCAAGTTTATTAAACCATTGGTTTAAAAAAATATTGGAACCTTGGAATCTTAGAAGGGTAAGTTGAATTGACAAGGGGGAAAGGGTTGCTCTGCCCGTGATACCTCACTGGGACATACCTATGAGTAGAGAAGGGAGGTATAAAAAGACCCTCTTTGCAAAATAGCAAAATTATTCTGTTACTATTTTCCCTTAGCTTGGAGACAAGGATGAGATCAATAATAAAGGCTCTCTACACTCAATTTAGGCACAATGATAATGAATAAAAAATATCTAAAAGGTATATTGGTGAGACTACAGGAAACTATGTCAAAGTATCTGAATTTGAGCTCTCAGAATCTTTAAAAATATTTTTTGGTGAAAACACAATTTCACTCAGAAGATAATTTAGTGCCGATTGCTTTTTTCAGGGCACTTTTCACATCATTATTCCTTAAGCTGTAGATCAGTGGGTTTAACATAGGGATGATGACTGTGTAGAAAACAGAAACCATTTTGTCCGTGTCCATAGAGTAACTCGAACTGGGTCGCAAATAAGTGAACAGGAGTGTGCCGTGAAATATAGCCACCGTGGTTAAGTGGGAGGTGCATGTAGAGAAGGCTCTGCGTCTTCCCTCAGCTGAGTTCATTCTAAGGATGGTGGTTATGATGTAGCTGTAGGACAGGAGGACAGTAATGATGCTGCAGCCCAGAACACAGCTACCAAAAGCAAACAACACTATCTCATTGATGGCTGTGTCTGAGGTGGACAGGGCTAGTAAGGGTGGGATGTCACAGAAAAAGTGATTGAGGATATTGGAATTACAGAATGACAATTGAAATGTGCAACAAGTGTGGATTACTGAATCAACCAAACCTTCAATGTAGACAATGGCTACCAGCTGGGTACAGACTCTCCTGGACATGGCAATTGTATAAATAAGTGGATTGCAAATGGCTACATAACGGTCATACGCCATGACAGCCAACATGAGACATTCCATATTTGCAAAGGCCCCAGAAAAATACTGCTGAATGGCACATAAATTAAATGGAATTCTCTTTTGCTCAGATAAGAAATCAGTCAGCATCTTGGGAGTGACAGTAGAAGAGTAGCCAACATCACAGAATGACAGATTGCTCAGGAAATAATACATGGGCGTGTGGAGTCTGGGCTCCATCTTTATCAGCAGGATCATCCCCAGATTGGCAATCACAGTGACGCCATAAACCAGCAGAAAGAGCACAAAGAGCCCCTGCTGCACCTCCTGTCTGTCAGAAAGTCCCAGGAGCATGAAGTCAGTGAATACAGTGCAGTTCTCAACAGCCATCACTCGGCTCTGGAAATCCCTGGTTGTGAAAGAAGGAAACGGAAGTGGAGGGTAGCATCATCTTACTATCTTAACAATTAAACTGCCAGTTCTTTCTCTTTTTCAGTAATTAGAAAGATAGACAATGGTAAGTCTGCTTTAGGTAAACAGATGTCCTGGAAACATACAATTACATATAAATTGATAAAATGATAAGAATAATACCCTTTACCTTTGTACAGCACTGTAGAGAGTTTGTAGGACACTTTCATCCAAATTAAACATGTAATTTCTACACCAACCTATGTAGTATTTATGATGATTTCTGCTACTTCTAGCTTATAGATTAAGAACTTGAACTCCTCAGAGTTGTGGCAATAGTTCTTACAATTTGTTGGCCTAGGTAACTCACATCTTATTACATGGTATTTTTTGTTTTCAATGTTCTAGAAATTTGATATCCTGGAATAGAGAAACACAGTTAAGTGATAGATGCAGGTAATGAAATATTTCTTTGTTTTTCCCTCATCACCCAAAATTGTGGAGCAGCAGAGTTGTGGCAGCTTCCTGGATATTACACATCCCCCCTTCCCCATTAACCCCTTAGATTCTATCCAGCCTCAATTAACAAGGGATAGAGATAATCTGCGATCCAAGACCCTCTGGAGCAGGGAGGGTGGGGGTTGCTAGAGAAGGGTTTCTACGAGTGATGCACTAGAGTGCACACACAGGAATATGCCAGGGCTGAGCAGGCTGCCTCTGACAGCTGCTGTGGCTCAGGGGAGGTTATGAAGAATCTTTGGGACCTAATTGTAGAGATGCCGGTAGCACAGATGACAGAGAGGCAAGCAAGGGAGTGTGGTTATTGTGTGAGTCCCTCTGTCCTAATTGACTAGAATCCACATGATCTTTTCACCAGCAGGTCAGATGTGTAAGACATGTGATAAAGTCCTCATGTGTCCACAGTCCCACCATATCAGAGAGTATGAACTGTGCCCCATCCCAACTCTAAAAACTGTAATAATGTTTTATTGTTTTCTTTGTTCCCTATTTCTCTTGAGTTACTCTGAAATCTGTCTGATTTGGTTTACACGAATTGGTGGTCTTTGGGAGGCTAAGTGAATTCTATGTCCCACTGTTAGATTTACCCGAACCAATTATGTTATATGTAATGTGATCCGTGACATCCTCTGTTCTGCGAGAATATAAGAAAAGCTGATTTGAAGGCAGATGAAGGACAGAAATAGAACTAGTGATCTAGTGAAAAGATCTAGTGATCAATGTGTAGGTCTCCAAAAACTTGGTCTAAACTCATTAAAATATGTGTCCCTGTATATACATCTTTAAGCAAATATTTTCCTTAAAAATAAAAATATTTTAAAGTAATAAAAGTGCAGGTAAGAAATTTAAAACAATAAAAAATTTCTAATCAACTCCATAATCCATGATTGCAAATTATTGTAAGCCCTGCTATCTATATATAAATGTTTTAAAAATAAATAAATAGATCAATTGAAATAGTTTATATAAAAGTTGTATTATACTTCATATCTTCCTTTGGTTTTATTACATACTTTCAGTCGAAAAAGGATAAAAGGACTAAAGAAATCTAAAATATAAATGAGAGAAACCACAAAAAATATTAGTACCTGATCCAGAACTGCTGACTGCTTTGTTGCATGCAGTTCTGTCTGTAGGAGGGTTCAGCGTTGTCTCCTGACTGCCCTGGATTATTTATCTCTGTGTCTGGTCCCTGGGTATTGAGTACTTGTTCTCTGAGGAATAAGTGACAGAGATAATAATGTGGTTTATCATCTGATATTTCATACAGGCTGGGTGATTGAGAAAAATACAGACCTTTTTAAAAATTTTCCCTGTTATTACTATCCACCTTTCTGCCCAATATTGTACCTAAATACCCATAGTAAATGAATGTAGTCAAAGAGAATCCTTATTTCCAGTTCACCAGTTCCTATAGGCATTTTCTTTAATTTCCATAATTTATAAAATGAATGCACTCCCACTCACACTCACACACTTGCACAGATAAACATACACAAACACTCTCTCATTAAACACATTTACAAATAATAATTTTTGTAAAGACAGAAAAAACTAGTGATAATCACACTGCCTAGGGACAATTAACTTTTAAACTACAAAGATGTCAGAGTACACACACTTTAAATATGTAAATAAGTATTATGAATAGATGTAATATTCCTTTCTATGAATGTATATTAATTGATTCAATCTATACTCTGTTAATGGCCACTTGGCTTATATACAATTATTTGTATCATATAAACTCCGATATGAGTAAAATTTTCCACACATAATTTACCATAGCCAAAATTTTCTTTAAAATAAATTCTAAGAAATGATCTTTAAGAGGAAAGAGATTCTGGGCCGGTCTGGTGGCGTAGTGGTTAAGTGCGCGCACTCTGCTTCTGCGGGCCGAGGTTCAGATCCCGGGCGCGCACCAACACACTGCTTGTCAAGCCATGCTGCGACAGCGTCCCATATAAAGTAGAGGAAGATGGGCACGCATGTTAGCCCAGGGCCAGTATTCCTCAGCAAAAAGAGGAGGATTGGCAACAGATGTTAGCTCAGTGCTAATCTTCCTCACAAAAAACAAAGAGGAAAGAGGTTTGATTTTAAATAAAGGCAATTTGGCATTTTTATCAGAGATTTTGTATTGTCTAATTATCACAACATATTATCATATATTTTGTGTATTATCACATATGTCCTGACCTTCCTCTAATAACCTTATAATGTTACACGGAAATTGAAAACGAGCGGTGATAAAAACTTCTATAGGTCCATGGACACTGTTTCATTGAATCCATAGAAATTGCTCAGACTAGATTCCTGAATATAGGGCAATGAAACAAATTTGACTGAAAAGATAATTCTCTCAAGTACTCTAATGGAATGTTATGGTGAGTTTATGTTAAAGTGACATTTGAAAATGCACAAAATGAACGACCTATAGACTCCTATATTTCTGAGAGACCATTCAAGTCCAGCTTCTACACCAAGGCAGGATCCCAACAGTGACTGAGGACAGAAGGGAGCAAACAGGAAGAGTTGCTACACTGGGAGCTGCTCTGTTTTACTCATATCAGCTGGGCACTTGCACGTTATTAATTTGGTGTGAAGTGGAAGTGATGCACCATCCCAGGCATCAAATAGAAAATAAAGAAATTGGTGTCCCTTGACGTTGTGCAACCTGGCCGCTTAGGGGGATAGTCTCTGTGTTGCCCATTTATTGAGTAATATTTTATCACGTGTGGGAATCATTGCTGCACAAGCAGAGGTTGCTGTGTGTTCTTTAAATGCCTACAGTCAATGCTCCAAAAACTGTAGAATAATCGTGCACATTAGCTGTACATCTTCAGTCTTAATACAGTTAATTTAATTGCCACAAATACATAAATGAAAAATGTGTGTAAACAGACAACGATAAAAATAAGATATGCAAGGCACGCACTATACATTCTAATATCTCTAGTGGTTTTGCATTTCTTCTGAAACATCACCTGGAGTAAACAGAAACATTGGCAGTTATTTTTGTTTACTTGTTTGTTTTGTTTATTGTTAAGGAGTTTCTCCCTACTTTTAAGAAAGCTGGAATACTCTTCAGCCAAACCTCATTTAAATTAATATCTTTTTAATTTTTTGTAAACTGATTTTAGTCGCAAACTTGAATGCCTTTTCACAATGTATTGCTATTCTTTGTGTGAAGATCCCAACACTAAAATTCCAATGTACTCCTGTGGGAGATATTGTTGAGGCAAATCTCAAACCACCAAAGTACTTGCTAGTAATTTTCCACCAGATAAATTCAAGAAAATGATATATTTTTTATACCTAAGAGCTTTACTACCATTCTCTACTTCTCTGGTGCATATTTGAAGGAGGTGGAGTCGTCCTTGGTCACCTCCTTCTGATCCCTTTTCATACTCATTTTCCCTCAGGTGTGTCCTGTCTCCAGGGATGTCAAATTCCTCAGGATACACACTGTTTAAGCAGGATCCAAACCTAAATCTTCATAAACATGGCAGTCCCTCCTGATCATGTAGTCTAACTCCCACTCCCCATTAAAGCCTGAACACAGGTAACACTATCTTGCTGAAAATTGGATAGTTTAAATTATTTCCCCAAGAGTTTGTGTTTTAATAGAATGGCTTCCTTTACGGGAGGAAATCACTTATGGTAGAATTAAGACATCACAGACAACAAGTGAGAAAAAACATCTGTATGTACATGGCTTTCCTGGTGTCATTGGTGCCCCTAAACATAAGCATAAGCAATATTACATAAGCAACTGCCTACTTATAAACTTCTTCCAGAAGACAGTTGTCTGGCCCTGAAGCATGAGCCATATCAAATAAGTTCAGGGCGTGATAATGTTACCAAGGAGAACCAGCTTCACTAAGTCTTTCTCTTTCAGGGTCAAAATTGACTTTACTGGAGCCATTTAAACATGGAGTCAAAGCTACCTTTCTTAAGAAATTGCCTGCTGTCTTGAACCTGGACAGAGCTAAACCTTTGGATTGGGCCACAACAGCAATTATTTTACAAGCAATTGTTTGAGATTTCAGCAGAAGAATGAACAACTTGTTCACAAAGATTGATGATTTTGGACCTTCTGAAGATAAAATCAGTAGTCAACCAATGTTTAGCCAAGACTAGCTTCTGGCCCCACCTCCAACTGAAATTCTTTGTAATACAACTTTCCTTTTTTGCCTTTAAAAGTCCCTGAATTTTACTTTCTAGTGGGACACTATTTGAGTTTCTACCTGAATCTGTGCTCCCTGAGCTGCAATTCTTTGCTCCCAAATAAATGCTTTGCCTCTTAAACTGGTTTCTATTTTTGTAGGTTGGTCAGGAAACAAGAAAAGTAGGACCTGTGGGTTGCTAACAACATCTCTGTTCTATAAACAAGGTAGCAGTTTTTGGTAACATAAAGGATACTCATTGAATAAAATATTCTATGAATGTTGTATGCTTTATTAATTTTAAAAGAATATCTTGAAAATGTGCTATATAAAAGAAGTTGTTAGAGATTTAAAAATTAATGATGAAATCCTGCAGCTGTCTACAGTCTGATAGTAAATAGTATTTATTTTTAGAAATCCATCTAAAGTTATGTTCTTTTTAAGGAAGGGGAATTTTTGAAAATTAAAACATCGCTGCATCCAAACCCTGACCAAAAAACAGAACACAATGAGCATTGCAGAGACTGTCCGTGGGCCTTAACAAAAATTGTTGTCCAATATCATAAATGATTCTGTATATTTTTTAAAAACTATATAGAAGTGAAATCATTCAGTTTTTATCCTTTCATGTCCGAACTCTTTCATTCAATATTATGTGTATGAGATTCCTCCATGCTGTTCATATTGTGACAGTTCATTTGTTTTGCTGTATAGTATTCCGATGAACACACTATAAATTATTTGTCAAATTCCAAATAATGTTCCATTCACCATTTTTTGCACAAGCTTTGGGTTTACATACTCACTCACCTGTTGGATATAAAACTAGGAATGGACCTTCAGGGCCAGCTATAATAGATACTGCCATATAGTTTTCCAAAGCTAAATGTCAGTTCTGGCTTCTACTGTCAACATGTGAGAGCTGTAGTTGTTCCACATCCACACAAGTACTTTATATTAATATTGTGAATCTTTTTAATTTTAGTTACTCTTTCGATGACTCATGGTACTTCACTATAGTTTCTTTTTTTTTAATGAGGAAGATCAGCCCTGAGCTAACATCCATGCCAATCCTCCTCTTTTTGCTGAGGAAGACCCGCTCTGAGCTAACATCTATGGGAAATCCTCCTCCTTTTTTTTCCCCAAAGCCCCAGTAGATAGTTGTATGTCATAGTTGCACATCCTTCTAGTTGCTGTATGTGGGATGCTGCCTCAGCATGGCCGGAGAAACAGTGCATCGGTGCGCGCCCGGGATCTGAATCTGGGCCGCCAGCAGTGGACCGCGCGCACTTAACCGCCAAGCCTCAGGGCCAGCCCCTTCACTGTAGTTTTAATTTTTATTTTCCTGAACCCTGGTAAAGTGCATAACCATTTCTGTGAAGTGTCTATTAAAAGTCTGAATGTAGAATGTGAGGTGTTAGAAGAGCTGTGTTTAAAAGCATTTCCTCTTCCACAACTCATACTCTGTAGCTGATATCTCTATTGCCATTCAGATCAAATCAACCTAGAGATACAATGCAATTCTTTTGTACGAAAACAAAATCCCTCTTTGTTTAGTTTGTTTGTTTTTAAATGTCTCCAATAGTGGGGATAGGTTTATACAGCAGTAGAATCATAGATAGATGACTAGTGGCAACTGGAAATGACCTTAGAGATACTGTAGTGTGAGGCCCTCCTTTGCAGAAGAGGGGGGCTGAAGTATAGTGAGGAAGAGTGATTTGTGAAACATCACAGTACTTGGAGTTGCACTGGATGCTTGATTCATAGCATATTTCTGGAAAGGTGTTTCCAGAGAGGTTAAAAGTTGCTGCCTCTGGCTTTAACACAAGGCCTCCCACATGCTAGGTCATTGAGTTTTCTATAGCTGTGTTCTAACAAATCTACTTATACAGGCTACCACCAGCGTGTATCTACTTGTTCACTGTGTCATATGATGTTATATTTGGGCCTATGGTCCAAATCTATCATCAATATGTCACTATTATCTTTAGCGATTTCAGTGCCCAAGGGGAAGGAACAAAGTCCAGATAGAAGGATATTGATTCCTTTGCCAATAAGCTTACCACATTCCCCATGGCCCTAGGGATAGGGCCACACAGAATAACATAAAATGGTCTACTCTGGGATTAATTATCTAAACTTATTTCTTGGCAATGTGAGGTCTGGGACTTAGATCAGTTGAGTGGTTTCAGGCGTCTGGCCTGGACGTGGAAATGGTGTGCCCAGCATAGGTAGCCATGAAGAAATCTCTGCTCAGCTCTAAGCAAGAGTGAAGGCAGGGTCAGGAACAACAAGTCCTAAAGTGGCTGACAGACAGCTCCAAACATGACACGATGCTGCGACTGGAATCTGACAGAGTGCGTGAGCAGGTCTAAAGTGGATAAAGAAGGGTCCTGGAGACTGCTTTTCACCACATGATGCCATGAGTGATGCCATCTTTTCCTTCAGCACCAGGGATTTCGCCCCTGACGGGGAGTTAGTAGCTCTAGAGGATCTTAGAGACTCTCTTGAGCAATCATGAATACCTGATTTTATGTATATATCCTCATAATGTATGTATTGAAGCTGTAATAAATAGATGAGGAAACTGAGGCTTAACAAGATTAAGCAATCTAGGGCCACACAGATAACAAGAAAAGCATAGTATACAGATTTGAACACAGGTGTCTCACTTCAAAGATCAGTTCTTATTTTAACTGTCTCCCATCTTGATCCTTTTCCTAAAAAAATAAAAAATGAAACAAAACCAAAACTCCTGCTTTTTCGATCATGTGTAAAGGCTATCAAATCAGTGTCTTTAAAGACAAATAAAAAGAAAAAAAAAGTAAGGGATATCTTTTTTCCTTAAACATATATATGGAAGATGATCATCAAATCCAATTTCCTATAACATTAATAGGTTAGTTTTTATACAGATGAATACGTTCAATACATTTTTAATAAAGTACATTGAGTGTAGAAGGGATTTGGACAATGATTAAGAGGTCCTGATATGTGAATTGTTCTATGAACAACAAATAAATTATTTGAGATTAGAAAATGAAATATTTAAGAATAATAAAATATTTTTATTTGCCTTAAAACTCTGTTCAATCAGTAATTGAAGACAAGTAACCTGATGAAAATTATATGTTTGTAATATGTTGTTTTATTCTTATAATGTTTTGAGGTTCATAACATTCACCACATTTTATACACTAAAGGAATATGTAAAATTAGGGCAGAGGACCTAAGTGAAAAACCTTGTATAACCTATTACTCTGTCTTCCTGGATCCAGAAAAGAGTGCCTCTATTTTCCTTTTTTGACAACAACATAAAATGAATAGTCTTGAGAATGTAACTGTGGTACGGTTTTTATAACTGGTGTAATTGTTAATTGATGATAGTGAGAAAAACATGAGCAATTAACTTAATTAAGTTATGGGAATAAAGTAAGGATTACTTAACATTCTGCTACTTGGCAATGACTACTATTAAATTGATGTTGAGAATACGGATCCAGTTTATTTCACAAACACACAGAGAGCCAATATAAATCAATGTACAAATGGAATACTAATGTAAATACTACTTTATTTTTCCATTGAACACATATTTTTGTTAACCACTATTCCTTTACAATTTCAATTTTAGCATTTAGAAATCTACCTGAAATAAACAAGGCTTTCTGTCCTTATCTCTGGTACACAAACAATAAACAGAATGCATTTTAATTCTACCTAATAATTGTTGGGATTTTAATCTCTAAAGTCTCTGCCTTCTGTGTTGTGAGAACACGATCAATTACATTTCTGGTTCTATATTTTCCTCTGTCAATGCTGCAACAATTTTAGCAAAGGATGAACTTTTAATTCTTCACTCTATTCACCAAATTGATCGATGTCAGAAATTTACCAGAATTTATTTTAATGCTAAATTTCCAGTGAACCAGATGTCTAATGAAATTCAGATAGATGTTATACTTAAAGATTTTCATCTCCTTTTCATTGTTTATCCTCTTTCTTGCATTTCTGAAACATCTCCTTCATCTCTTGTTTAGAAATATGGTAATCTTACATGTTGATTTTCCTTTAGTCTTTGTCTGATTTCTTTCCCCCAAGTACATGTCAATTACCCTAATTTCTATAATTTTTTGACTGTGTAGGGGCAGAAAACTTTTCCCTTATTCTCTCTAGGTTCTTTGACTGGCTTAATAATTAAACTGACATAATAAGACAGATTAACAGAAAAAAAATTTAATTTCATAAACACTAGAATCTCATAAAAAATATGAGACTCAAAGAAGTGACCAAAACAGGCAGCTTTTATACTGTTTTAGAGAAAGAAGTGATAAATTTGTGAAGAAATAACAAGACAAAGGGGTTTGGGCTTGGGTAGCAAATTAGTGAAGAAGTAACGAGGTTTGTTTATATAGCCTTCTTGGCCCTAAATTCCCTGTCTCTGGTGATAAGGATGCCTTCTATCCTCCTGGTACAGCGAGGGTAACTTTCACATGGGAAATTTATTTCCTGCTTTAAGGGGGACAAAGGAGTGTCAAGAGTATCCTTTTTGCACTGTTTCTTAAGTAACTTTCATTCAAAATAATCAATATGCTGAAGTGGTATGTTTTGGGGTGGCATATTCTGCTCTCCTTCAACTGTATAACATCCACTACACCTAGTACACTCTTTATTGAATTTTGTATTTCATCTATTTATATACGTGTCTTTCTACATTCCCCTGATCCTGAGCATAGAATTTGCATGGATAATGGCTCAGTAAGTGTGTGTTGTTAAATATTTTCCTTTTGTTAGGCTGGTGCACGTTCAACAAACAATAGAAACAAACAGCTTTGAAGGCTATATCTACTAATATAGTTCATACGTACAAGAATGATCTTTCACACACACACAAAAAAAAATGTGTAGGGGTAATGCTTTCAAAAAAAAAACCAAGGTCTGTTTACTTCAAAAATAACTTTTGTGTGCTATCATTCACGGTAGTATTCTGAGAATTGAGAGTTACTGGAGATGTGAATTTTCCGTCTACCCAAATCTCTCCTGTGCCGCTACAAATGTAGTGTTCCACCCTTCCTGAATCTTGCTCAACCATGTTGGCCCATGACTTGGTAGGACCCCTTCACTGGGACAGAGAGATAAATCCCGCGTTCTCATTATTCTGCCCCATAAAATATCTCTACTTTCGCTCTTATAAATGTGCTTTTAAGCACCTCTTCATTCAGCACTAGATTTGTGAAACAAAAGATACGGATTTAAATATAGACCATTGTGGATATCTTACCAAGCACTTTGTGTTTTGCATGTATTATTAACCTTTTCTCCGTATATATCATAATATATTATAAATATTATCTTGTATTTCCTGATCTGTCTCTAGTAACCTCATTATACAGATACTGAAAGTGAGATCCAGAAGTAATCAGGAAATTTCGCAAATTTCATAGGCATTATGTTTTAATGAATCAAAGAACTTACTTTTGATAGGTTCCTACTACAGTGTAAGGAACTTCAGGGCATTGTGCTAAGTGAGATAAGTCACACAGAGAAAGACAAATACTGTATGATATCACTTATATGTGGAATCTGAAAAAGCCAAACTCATAGAAACAGTATAGAATGGTGGTTACCCGGGGCTCGGGGTGGGGGAATTGGGGAGATTTTTGTCGAAAGGTATAAACTTGCAGGAATAATAAGAGGAATAAGTTCTGGAGATCTAATGCACAACATTGTGATTATAGTTAAAATACTGTATTATATAGATCAAAGTTGCTAACAGACTAGATCTTAAATGTTCTCACCACAAAAGAAATAATAATAATGTGATGTGGAGCAGGTGTTAGCTAATGATACAGTGATAATCATATTCCAATATATAAATTTTCAAATAAACACTGTGTTGCATTATTCCAGGAAGCATAAGAAAATGAGTAAAATGGTGCCCCTGAAGTTGGGCAACATGGTGGCCTTGGGGATACTCTCTGTATTGGCCACGTTCTGAGTGATATTTTATAATATGGGAATCATTTCAGGATGCTGGCAAGCACAAATGTCTGTATGTTCATTAAATTCTACTGCTGATTGTACTGTACAATTATGCATCCCTGCTATGCTTTATGCCTTATTGCAGTTAACTTATTTCTTTACCACAAAACAAGTAAATGTAAAAATTGTGTGTACATAAATTAATTTACTAAATGATAAGTATAAGCCAGTGTATACATACAAATATTCCCGGTAATTTGTTTCTTTTGAAACCTCACTGGGAACTAGACAGAGACATAGTCTTTTTTCAGGGTCCTATAAAGCTGGACCACATCTTAGGCTAAATCACTAAAAGAAAGAACTCTTGATTTGGGGTAAAGGGCATCTTAGTGATACATTTCGATGCATTTATGTATTTTATTGTAATTATTTGTGTGGTGTTGATACAAATATACTAAATTTACTGTTATAGAAGCTATTGTGGAGACCAAGCTCAAACTAAGTAATTGTAATAATTTGTCACCTATTAAACTGAAGACACTAATGCATTTGTGTTACCCAAGAGCTTTGCTACCATTATTTACTTCTCTGATACATATTGAAGGAATGGGAATGGTCCTTGGTCACTTTATTCTGATTTCTTTCCAAACTCATTTTCCCATCAGGTGCTTCCTTGTCTTGAGGGATGACAAATCTCTTCAGATTTCAACTTGTTGAAGCAAGACCTAAATTTAGCTTCCTAAACGTTACTGCCCCTGCAGACCATTTAGTATAACATCCCTCCAACACTCTCCCTAAAACTTGAGCCTTAGTGGCTACATTATTATTAAAAATTGGATAATTAACCTCCCAAAGGGATTTGTATTTAATTGAAGTTGACTTTCTTACATCATGGAGTAAAATGAATTATTTGGAATTTAAGACATCAGAGATAAGCAAGTGAGAAAAAAAAAATCTGTGTTTAATAACATCCCTCGTGCCACAGTGCCACTAAATGTAATACTATGTAGGCAACTGTCTACTTATAAACTCCTTCCTTTATAAAATAGATGTATGGCCCTGAGTCATGGGCCATTATGAGTAAGTTCAGTGCATGATAATGGTACCAAGGAAAACTAGGTTCACTAAGTCTCCTTGTTGCTGGAAACAGTATTAGAAGTACTCATGGATTGAATAAGTCATCTTTGCTTTTTTAGTACCAAAATGGATAATTATTCACTGAAATATTCTATGAAAGTTGCACCATTTATTTCACAAAAATATACTGGATTTTATTGTGCATAAAGCATTTCTAGTGATAAAAATTTGTAACAATAAAATTCTGAAGTTTCTTATAATCTAACGGTGAATACACTTTGTTTTTGCAAAACCTTTTTGATATGAAAAAGAAAAGAGGGGCCGGCCCGGTGGCGCAAGCGGTTGGGTGCGCGCGCTCTGCTGCGGTGGCCCGGGGTTCGCTGGTTCGGATCCCGGGCGCGCACCGACGCACTGCTTTGGCAAGCCATGCTGTGGCGGCATCCCATATAAAGTGGAGGAGGATGGGCACGGATGTTAGCCCAGGGCCGTCTTCCTCGGCAAAAAAAAAAAAGAGGAGGATTGGCGGATGTTAGCACAGGGCTGATCTCCTCACAAAAAAAAAAAAAAAAAAAAAAAAAAAAAAAAAGAAAAGAAAAAGAAAGTTTCTCTGTATACGAATACAGATAAGTACACAAATAGATAACTTTTCAAAAAATATCCTTGTAATCAGAACTCAGACCAAGAAATAGAGCATTACCAGTATCAACAAAGCCTTCGATATGCTCCCTCCTAAATCTCTAATCTCTTATCCCCAAGGAGTAAGCACTTTTTTGAATTTTATCGTGATAGATAATTTCATATTTTTTGAACCCCACATAAGTTGGTGCCTACAGTATGCTCTGTGTCATTCAACAATATGTTTGTGCCATCCACCCATGCTTTTGCATGCAATTGCAATACATTCATTTTCATTGTTGTATAGTATTGTTTGTATAAATATATCATTATTTATCTACTTTAATGTTGATAGGCAGTTGAGTTGTTTTCCCTTTATCTGTTACAAATAATGTTAAATGGACATTCTGGTAAATGTCTTTTGACAGAGATACACGCTCATTTATCTTGCGTGTAAAACAAGGAGTTGAAAATGTGTGGGCACACACGTGTGTATAAAATTTAGATTTAGTAAATATCATCACATAGTTTTCTACGACGTTTGCCAATCCACCCCTCTACTATCACACTTCAGTGTGTGAGTCGTCTGGCTGTTCCACATCCTCACCAATATTTAATCTTGTCTGTCATTTTAATTTTAGCCATTATGCAAAGTATGTGATTTCCCTGATGACTAATAAAGTTGGATATCTACTTTTATGAAGTGTCTCAAAGTCAAAATGTAGAACATAAGGTCAGATAAATGGGTTCAGCTCGATGATACTGAGGGTCCTGAAACCTGTGCTGTGTGTCATCATTTCCAGTTCCATTTTAGATCAAGTTGGCCTCGAGATGTAGTGTAGTCTTTTGGTGTGAATATACTCCCACTCATCTGTCATTCTCCTTTAATATCCTCAAATATAGGAGTTTTAGGTTTATGCATTACTCATTGATAGAATCAAATCAATATAGATACAGAATGTTGTAAATAGAATGCACAATAAAGATTATCCAGTTCAAACGCCTCTTTTGATGGAGTGGAAACTGAGGCCTTAGGAGGACAAGTGACGTGTTGAAGGTCACAGTTACTGTGAGTTGAGAGTAGATTCAGACCCAATTTTGTTGTCATTGTTTCTCCAGTTTGTAGCATGTTTCTAGAGAGGATACCAACCTGGGTTAAATTTTTTGCCTAAAAGAAAGAGCCACACACTTATCAAAGTAGTGAGAATTAGTATTGATTGTTTTTACTTACTTTGTTAACCACCTTTTGCCAGTGTGCAGTTAATTTCTTGTATCATTCTACATATACCCAAATCTGTCATCACTAGTTGTGCTTATGTTTAAGAATGCCAGTGCCAGGGCAGAAATAAGGAACTATGATGAAGGAATTGACCTGTAATATTGACCCATTACACAGAGATTGATAATGTCTTACTTGGACAATAATATTTGCCACCAATTAGTGATGGGCATACTATGACAAACATAAGAGTTACAGAAATTGAGAGAGAAAGAAATGGTTAGGATTGAATTAGATTAAGTAAAATAGATTAAAGTATTTCAGTACTAGCTCTCCTTGACTTTCTTAGGAAAACCAGACAGAAATATCTTGCAGGTCACAGTCCAAGCCCCTAGTTCAATCATGAATTTCCCAATGTTTCCATTAAGTGATTATTCATCTTCTGCTTTCACAAATTTAGGCACAAGATCTCACAAATTTTAAAAATCAGTCAATTCCATTTGTAGACATCCTTTTATTGAGCTTAAAATATGTCATTTAATAGACAGTCCTCTCTAGTTCACGAATTAGAATTAGGTTTGCTTATGGGAGCTAAGATGCAGATGAAATTTGATTTTAGATACATTATTGTTGTCTTATAAGAGAGCAATGTGCTAGTTAGATGGCATTTTTACTTCTGAGATTGACACTCAACTTTGCTTGGATTTTAGTGATTTGATCCCACTCCTGCCATGCTGCTGTTCATGATAGAATCTAGTTTATAGGTAAAATTTCAAAAAAGAATAAGCCAAATTTCAAATGATTTGACTGAGGAGATATTATGACTAAAAGAATCATGCCCTGTGTTTTTTTCTACCTCTATACTTCCCCCTATCATGTCTCAGAATCCCCTAAAGACTATCACCTTGGAGAGCAGAGGAGTCTCATTGTCCTCCTTGGGCTTTACTGTCCATCTAAAATGTTTTCACTCAAAGGCATTTTACCAGGGAACCTAGATGGGCTTAGATATTGATGACTTTTAGCTTGTGTAATTGTAGCAAACATGCGAGTGCCCTTGATTCTTGTATGGTCTTTCCAGTGCCTGTCATTGCCCTGTTTCTAAACAAGCCACTTCTGGTGATTAGATCATCAGCAAACTGGAGCAAACCCATGTGAAGTTATTAAGTATCTTGTAAATACCCAGATAAGAGCTCTTTGGTTTAATTATTTTCCAAATAACTTATGTGTATGTCTTTGACTTTTTGTTACTTTTAGCATCCACAACAACTTAATGTTTTTACTTATAAGATACAAAAATGAATTCAAGGCTAATACTAGACCTTCGGTGATTTTTTTTTTGCCTGGTATGTAATAAACATTAAATAAAAATTAACTGTTTTTAGTATCTTTCTTTCAGATGCTATGCTGCTGCTTGGGCAAAGAGATAAAATGCACAGTCCTTAATCTCAGTGTTCAAAACCCCGCACTGAAGGCAGTAGTTTAGGAAACAGAGGTGTGTGGTTGACAGTGTTCTGAGGCACAGGGTGGTGTGTGAACCAGCCTTAGAGAGTGATGGAAGGAAGGAAAGGCGCCTGGAGGAAGTGGCTGAGTTCTGAGCTGCAGCGCAGAGTGTGGCTCCTCAGGCCAGTGCCCTCTGAGCTCTGTAACCAGCCACACTGGTCTCCTTTACGTTCTTTAAATTCCACAGAAATAACATGTTCCTGCCCACATCAAGGCCTCTCTAATTGTTGATCCATCTGCCTAGAATGCTTTCTTCACCAGCTCTCAGTTAATTCCAATTTATCTTTTAGATCCCAGATTAATTGACTCCATTTCCAGGAAGCACTTTATAACTTTGTTCACTATACTTGAACAATGTGTTGTCGGTTTATAGCGCCTAGTCTTTCTACATTATGGCATAATAATAGTTCATTATAAATAATTTGAATGGTTATTCAATTCATATCTGTCACTTCCTTTAGGCCATAACATTCATTAGCATAAAAACTTCTAGAATCACCATGAAATACAAAGCACATAGAAGTGCAACAGACACTTAGAAAACTCTCAATTTCTAACTTTTAGAAATTAAATTAAAAATAAAAGATTGAGAAAACAAAAATTTGACAAAATAGGAGTCTAGAACTTTTCCACAAATGGGGAGTACCGAATATAAACTCAAGACATAAAATGAAGAATGGCGTATTTATGGAATGACAAATTTTGGTATGGCTGGAACATAGTATAAATACTTATTGGATCCCTCCACATTACTCAAAACAATTTTGATTTTCAAGTATTATAGTGTAAGATTGGGAGAAAATATATACATATACCTTGTAAGTGAAACCACTTTTATTTTTAAATATTTTCATGTATAATAGTGTAAGAGTGAGAGAACAACGTATACATATACATACAACTTTTCAGTGGAACCACTTTTTGTTTTTAAATTTTTTCAGGGCCTCTTTCACATCTTTGTTCCGTAGGCTATAAATCAGAGGGTTTAACATGGGACTCACAAGGGTGTAAAACAATGAGGTCATTTTGTCTTGATCTAGGGAGTAGGAAGAACTGGGCCGGAAATACATGAAGAGCAGAGCTCCCTGGAAAATTGCAACAACAGTTAAGTGGGACGTACAGGTGGAGAAAGCTTTGACCCTGCCCTCAGCAGAGTGGATCTCTATCACGGCCAGGATGATGTAACGATAAGACACAAGAAGTCCTGAAAGAGTAACCAGTTCAATGAAGCCAAAAATGGTAAATATCACTAATTCATTGACCTGGTGTCTGAACAAGATAGCAAAAGGAGAGGAGGGATATCACAGAAGAAGTGGTTAATCTCATTTGATCCACAGAAACATAAATGGAGTGTTAATATTGTATTTATCAAAGCATCCATAATTCCCACCATGTAAACTCCAACCATGAGCAGGGAGCACGCTCTGCTGGACATGTTGACTGCATAGAGTAAGGGGTTGCTAATGGCCTTGTACCTATCAAAGGCCATCACCACCAGCAGAAGACACTCAGAATCTACAAAAGTACAAAAGATCAACCATTGCAAAACACAGCCATAGAAGGAAATTGACTTGTTCTTGGCAATGAAGCCTACCAGCATCTTCGGTCCAATTGCTGAGGAATAGCAGAGGTCACTGAAGGAGAGGTGGCTGAGGAAGAAGTACATCGGTGTGTGCAGCTGGAAATCCATTCTAATTAAAATGATCATCCCAAGGTTTGCAACAAGAATAATGAGATAAACAATTAGAAATGTGGTAAATAGGGTAACTTTGATTCCAGGGTTATTGCTAATTCCCAGGAGAAGAAATTCATTCAAGGAAGAGCAATTTTCCCCATCCATTCTACTTTATTCTTCCAAAATGCTACAGAAATGAACAAGAACATGGTAGATAAATGTTTTGACTCTTCTTGAAACTCACAAAAATATAATTTATGTCAGATAGTGTTTATTTCAGTATATCATATTCTTTATCATCAAAAAATAATCCAGATGTCTTATTTTTATATTGTTTACAAAAGTTATAGTGTCTGCAATAGGATTTTGAGAAAGTTTGATTCTCAGTTTAGATGTCATCCATGAGGTATGTGGCTTGGGTGAAACTTCATTGCTCTATCTCAGCCGTCAGTCATGAACTGAAAGCTCATTACAGGTCAAAACACCCAAATTAAAGCCAAAGGTGGAATATGCAGCCTTATGTTTGAAAAATAAATAACCAACTGAGTGTTAAAGTGATTATACTGAGTTCTTCAAGAACCACGATTTATTTGAGTGTGTATTAAATTCAGACAAAACAAACATCTCTCATTTAAAAATAATGAACAATATGATGTTACTCCTTATTCTATGTTGTTTTATTATTTATTGAGACACTAGATATATTCTAATAAACTTTTCTTTAGAAATATATTACTGCTTTGCCTCATTATTATTACTTACACACAGGAGTGTTCTGATGCCAAAGAACGTGTCTCTTGACCAGCAAGAAAGAAATGTTAAAAACAAGTGGAAACAACAGAATTCAACATGTTTCATTTCTTTAGATTTTAAACCTTTTTCATGAAAAATAGAGATGGGAACACAAATAATAAACATATCTTTGGTATATAGGCTTCTGTTTGTGTGTGTGTGTGTGTATGTGTGTGCACGTCTTTCTCTATACATGTATGAGAATCATAATATAAGTGATGATCTGATTTTGTTTTGACTTGAGTAAATGTGATATGTGGGTCATATGGGGTTGAATTTATACAAATTAGTATTTGTATTGTGATATCTCAATTATTACTGATAAAAATAGAAAAAAGTTAAAATTTTCATCTATTTTTTCACAATGATTAAAAAACCCAAGATTTTTCTTCTTAATAACAACAATAAACAAACACATAGAGACAGTGATTCTTTCTTCTTAAGATATAAATAGGTAAAACCGTTCATTTGCTAAACAAAATGAATCTGATTCACCCTGATTTAATAAGAAATATAATATTTTGTCACTAGATTGTTGACTGTTAACCAAAGGAAATAAATTTAAAAAATATTCATTTACAGTTTTTTAAATATTTGATTCCTCATTTTTCCAAACGTAGGGGTGTTTTTTCTTCATTCCTTAAATTTGGTGACTCAGAAACCTACCTGTATGAGCAAGTCTTTCTGTGCTTGTCTCTGGTAGCTGAACAATTTAGACAGATCACATTTTATTTTTACTTAGTGACATTCGGGACTTAAATCTCTGTAGCTTCTGCCCTCACACTTCAGTATTATGCAAACATGTGATTAATTAGATTTCTAGTTCTGAATTTTCCTCTGAGAATATTGAAATAATTTCAACAAAGTTTGAACTTTTAACTCTTCACCGTTGCACCAAATTGATCAATGTCAGGCAGGGAGAATGATTGTTACAGTTTGATTCACTTCTACCCTGAGTCTACGCCGGCTTCCTCCAGTCAAATCAGACATCCAATGAAACTCATATAGACCATCTACTTAATTATTTTATCTGTTATTTATTATTTATCCTGTTAAATTGATTAAATTAATAAATTTATTTAGTAAAATGATTATTTTGTTATTATTTATCCTTAATTATTTTTATCCTGTTCCTTTCCTTTCTGAAACAATCTCCTTCACCTTCCCAGTTAGAAATAAAGCAATCCTCAATAGTTATATTAAATACTTTTTTCATTAAGCATGTGTGATTTCATTCCTCCAACCACATGTCATCCAACTGGATTTCAATTATTTTGTGAGTATAATGTCAACTGTACTTAGCACACTTTTTCTTGAATTATATTTATTTCATTCCTGTATGTGTCTGTCTTTCACTACCTTGTAAGCTCCTTAGAAATAATAGCAACATTTGACTAATTTCTATACATCCTGCAGCCCTAGCACCAGGACTTGCATAAGTAATGTCTAATTTAATATTTATTCTTTAATATTTTAAGTGGTTAAGTGGGTGATGGACAGATAGTAGAAATAAAGAGGCTCTTGGGGACTGTTTTAACTAATATGGATCATACATGCATGTGTTCCTGGAAGAAGCTTTAAGAAAAACGTGAGTTCTATTTGTTTCTAAAAAAAAAATAGCTTGCTTTTATCCATTCTAATTTTTGCAAAGTTGAGAAGTATTGGAGGATAATTTTGCATCCTCTCGAAATCCTTCCCAACAGCTAGGCTGTAATGCTGCGTGATCCCTGAACCTTTGTCATTTTAGTCCCTGGCTTGATTGAAGGCCGTCAGTGGGAACCAGAGCTAATCAACCTTTCACAATGACCAGACTGGTATCAACTTCCATCTGCCCTCCTTTTTGCAACGTAAATTTTAAGTACCTTTTCAATCATTGTTTTTTGCTCTGTGTGTGCATGCCAAGAATAAGAAAAATTCATACACACACTTATATATTTAATTTGAATACAGACAGTCGCTGACATATGGTGGTTTAACTTAATGATTTTTTGACTTCATGTTGGTGTGAAAGTGATACGCATTCAGGGGAAATCAGACTTCAAATTTTGAATTTTCATCTTTTCCTGGCCTAGCTATGTGCGGTGTGATGCTCTCACGATGCCGGGCAGCGGCGGTGAGCAGCAGCTTCCATTCATCCCCACGATCGTGAGAGCAAACAACTGGTACTCTACAGTGTGCTGTGCTGCCAGCGTTTTTTGGATACTATTCTCGAGCCTTGGAAGAGGGAGAAATTGATGACCCTATTGCTGTAGCATCCTCATCATCCAGTAATTAATTTTAATTCAGTTCTTCAAACATTCTTCAGGCCCAGTGTGCCTTTAGCTGTGTAAGTTAATTGTGAGTACCCCTGCAACCATCCTGTTTTTCACTTTCAGTAGTGTGTTCAATAAATTACATGAGACCTTCAACACTATTATAAAATAGGCTTTGTGTTAGATGATTTTGCCCAACTGTAAAAGTTCAGAGCATGTTTAAGGTAGGCTAGGTTAAGCTATGATGTTTGGTAGGTTAGACATATTAAGTACATTTTCAACTTATCATATTTTGAAGTCATGATGGGTTTAGTCATGGAGCATTATATATGAAATACTAATAAAAAAAGAATGTGGAAATGAAATTTTTCAAGTTTCTACAACTGACTAATGGTGGCTGTGTCTGATTAAAGATGGTTTCAGATTCTTTGACACTTCTCCCATGGAGACATGATATCTTTTTGCCCTCTCTTTGAATTTGGCCTGTCATCTGATTGCTTTGACGAATACAAAGGATGATAAAACTAACTCTGTCTCTCTGGGACTAGCTTTCAAGAGGCGTAAAATTACAAATATAATTATTTTAACATAGTTACTAGTGATAAAAAACTAGAACCAAAAAGATGCCCACTAACAGAAAAATAGATACACGGATTAAGATATTTCCATAATGTGGAATATTATATAATCATTAAAAGAAATACATTAGAGCCTGTTATATTGATTTAAAAGGATTAGCAAGAGGCCACAGTTAATTGGGAAAATTAACATACAATGAATTTTATGTATATATACTATTTTCTGGAAAGCAAATGATGATTATATGTTTACTAATGTATGAGCATGACAAAAAAGTAAGAAAAGATAAAGGGGAACTGTTATCAGGGGTTTTCTGGAGTGTACATTGGAAGGATGAAGAATACTGGAGTCAAATGTGTGGAAGGGAGAAATGAGGTGGGAAATTATCCACAAAGAAAGTAAAATTCAGGGGGCAGGCCCAGTGGCTCAAGCTGTTAAGTGCGCACTCCTCTGTGGCAGGCCGGGGTTCCCCAGTTCGGATGCCGCGCATGCACCGACACACCACTTGTCAGGCCATGCTGTGGCGGCGTCTCATATAAAGTGGAGGAAGATGGGTGTGGATGTTAGCCCAGGGCAAGTCTTCCTCAGCAAAAAGAGGAGGATTGACAGATGTTAGCTCAGGGCCAATCTTCCTCCCAAAATAAATAAATAAAATTTAAAAGTCTATTATATAATCTCATTTTTAAAATTATATATATATATATATTTGTGTGTATGTGTTTCCATTTATGTATGACCATAAGGACGTTATTTCTCAGTTTTATTGAGGTACAGTTGACAACTAACACTGGATTATTTCAAAGTATACAACATAATGATTGCAAGACATCATTATCACAATTAGTTTAGTTACCCTCCATCATTTCTTGTAGTTACAAACATTTTATGTGATGAGAACTTTTAAGATCTACTTTTTCAGCAACTTTCAAATATGTAATACAGTTTTTTTTTTTTTAATTTTTATTTTTTATTTTATTTTTTTTTTAATTTTTGTTTATTGCAGTAACATTGGTTTATAACATTGTAAAACTTTCAGGTGTACATCATTGTACTTCTATTTCTGCATGGACTACATCATGTTCACCACCAAAATACTAATTACAACCCATCACCACACACATGTACTGAATTATCCCTTTCACCCTCCTCCCTCCCCCCTTCCCCTCTGGTAACCACCAATCCAATCTCTGTCCCTATGTATCTGTTTATTGTTGTTATTATCTACTACTTAATGAAGGAAATCATACGGTATTTGACCTTCTCCCTCTGACTTATTTCACTTTGCATTATACCCTCAATGTCCATCCATGTTGTCACTACCATATGATCCAGCTATTCCACTGTTGGGTATTTATCCAAAGAACTTGAAAACACCAATTTGCAAAGGTACATGCACCCCTGTGTTCATTGCAGCCTTATTCACGATAGCCAAGACTTGGAAGCAACCTAAGTGCCCATCAAGGGACGAATGGATAAAGAAGCTGTGGTATATATACACAATGGAATACTACTCAGCCATAAGAAACGACGAAATCCAGCCATTTGTAATACAGTTTTGTTAACTCTAGTTACCATCTGGTACATTATATACCCAGAACTTATTTATCTTATAACTGGAAGTTTGTACCTTTTGACTACATTCACCCATTTCCCCCACCCATCATCCCCCATCTCTGGCAACTAGCAATCTGTTCTGTGTAGATGAGTTTATTTTTTTTTAGATTCAACATGTAAGTGAGATGTTACAGTATTTGTCTTTCTCTGTCCAACATTTCACTTAACATGATGCCCTCAAAGTCTATCCAAGGTGTCCCAAATGGCAGGGTTTTTTTTTTTTTTTAATGGCTGAATAATATTGCATTATATGTATACCACACCTTCTGTATTCACTCATCTGTTGATAGAGACTTAGGTTATTTCCATATCTTGGTTATTGTGAACCATGCTGCAATGAACATGGGAGTGGTGATATCTTTGATTTCTGGTTTTCATTGCCTTTGTATATATATTGGATCATATGGTAGTTCTATTTTTATTTTTTGAGGAACCCCAATACTGTTTTCCTAGTGGCTATACCAAATTACATTCCCACTAGCATTGCACAAGGGTTCCCTTTATTCCAAATCCTTGCCAACACTTGTTATCTCTTGTCTTTTTGATGATAGCCATTCTAACAGGTGTGAGGTGATAAATCATTGTGGTTTGATTTGCATTTCCCTAATGATGAGTGATACTGAGCATTTTTCTTATACCTATTGGCCATTTGAATATCTTTTTGGAAAAATGTCTGCTCAGTTCATTGGCCCATTTTTTAATCAGATATTTTTTTGCTGTTATGTATTTACTAATATGTGAATTGCAAATATTTTCTTCCATTCTGTAGGTTGCCTTTTCATTTTGTTGATAGTTTCCTTTGCGTGCAAAAGCATTTTAGTTTGATATAGTCCCACTTATTTATCTTATAACTGGAAGTTTTTGCTTTTGCTGCCAAATCTAAAAAATCATTGCCAAGACTGATGTCAAGGAGTGTATACGCTATGTTTTGTTTAGTTTTATGATGTCAGGTCTTATGTTCAAGTCTTTAATTCATTTTGAGTTGAATTTGTGTATGGGGTAAAATAGGAACCCAGTTTCATTTTTTTGCAGTGGCTGCCTAGTTTTCTCAGCACTACTTATTAAAGAGATTATATTCCCCCATTGTATATTCTTGGATCTATTGTTGTAAGTTAACTGACTGCAAATGAGTGGATTTATTTTTGGGTATTCTATTCTTTTCCATTGATCTGTATGTAAAAACATGTCTGGTTTTGTGCCAATAACATACTGTTTTTGATTACTATGGCTTTGGAATATAGTTTGAAATCAGGAAGTGTGATGCCTCTAGTTTTGTTCTGCTTTCTCAGTATTGCTTGGCGATTAGAGGTGTTTTTTTGTTCCACACAAATTTTAGGATTGTTTTCCCTATTTCCATAAAAAATGCCAT